>NW_004797629.1:280952-289219 GCF_000002075.1 Aplysia californica | reverse complement strand
TCTCTCTCTCTCTCTCTCTCTCTCTCTCTCCTTTGTCTGTCTGTCTGTCTATCACTCTGTCTGTCAGTCTGTCTGTCTGTCTGTATGTCAATCTATCTATCTCTCTATAGTGTAACTAGCATTCAATGAAGTCGTCGGGCCTGGTCTTTAATTTCTTTGAATCCGAGTATTCGTTATTAAAAATATGGGGTTTCTGTGTAGAAAATTACAGGCATCGAGCAAGTAATGAATAATGTATTCGATTTTCTCAATCAAAGGCAGTTTGCTTTCGAGTTAGAGGCATTTTTTTTTTCTTTGATATCAAAGAATTGCTGGAAAATTCCCTGAAAATACACTGAAGTCTACAAAAGCACACACTGAGCAAAAGGGTCGGTTTGTTCAAATACTTGCCTGTGCCATCTATCATCAGCTATAACCAAAGAGTCTACATAACAAGAGGGTTCACTTCTCTCTTTGAGCCAATTAAGAAAATGTCCTCAAAATTCGGTGGCGCCCTCTACGCAAATGCGCCCCCTTTGCGAACAGAGTTACCCTACTTGTGTGGAAAGAAAAGCAAAGTGAAACTAACAAGTTTTTGAATAAATAAGAATTCAAATTTCGGAAGAACGCTTTTAAAAAAAAAAAACCTCTTTCCGAGGAGGAGGCGACTGTTTTCTTCGTTTAATTGGACTTAAGAATGAGAGGCGAGAGGTCATTTTTTTTTAAAAAGCATCTTAAACTCCGCACTGAACAAACCGAAACGACTGATGAACAGCAGTTGATCTGTTCACACAAGGGGGTTCTATTCCTATTCTTCTTCTAGAGAAACTTCAAAACAAAGACAACAGCGCCATCTGAGCCATTGCGCCGACTTCCGAAGACACTTTTTTGGCTGGGTGAAACATCTTGTTATGTACCATCTTTGCTGTAACGTACTGTTTGCCAAACAAGTTACGTTGCTGTGTAGAGCCTAGCATACGGCAACGTTTAATTCCACAGTCCAGTGAATAATTCAATATGTAGATCTATGCTATGTCAAGATACGTTTATCTCTGTAATATTGATCAGTATTGTGTCCCGTTTACTTTTCTACTGACGTTCAACGCTCAGATCGCTTTTACCCCCTACTCCCATTCCCCCCAGACACACAGTCACACGTGTACTGGCCTCCCATCAGACCCCGACAGGCGATAAGACATGGGTGCGTGATTACAACCTCTGTGTTGGTATAAAAGGAGGTTGCTGATTGGTCTGATAAAGCAGTTCACCTTGCAAGGGACTTTGTTGAATCCGAGCTGGTTGATTTATGTGTTCGTTAGACCCAAATTATTTTTTATTGATTTTTATAAATAAAATAAAACGAGGAATCCTGCTCCTTTCGTTGAATCCGAGTTTTCGTAGAATTCGAGTTCTTTGAAACCGAGTTCCACTTTATCTATCTATCTATCTATCTATCTATCTATCTATCTATCTATCTATCTATCTATCCATCTACCCCACAAGGTCAAGGTACAAGCCATCAGTTTCCTCAAGAGCTCCCACATTTTCGTCTCTCTGGGCGTGGACGAGGACGGTCACTTGACGGTGTGGGGAGTGGGGCAAAGACAGCCACTGACCAATCAGCTGGCTCAGCCGCAGAGAGCGACCGCCCCGCGCTGTCTCGCCGCCTCCAAGAGAAACGGGGACAAGTTTATCACAGGTCAGCATTTGAATAATAATAAGGATGATGATAATAATAATAAGACAAAAATTATAATGATAATAATAACCATCATCATAATAAATAGAAATAGTGATAATAACTATAATAATAATAATAATACTAATAATAATAATAAAAATAAAAATAATAATAATAATAATTATAATAATAATTATAATAAAACAACAACAACAACAACAATAACAACAACATCACCCCCACCACCACCACCACCACCACCAACAACAACAACAACAACAACAATAGCAACAACGTTGCTGTACAACTATGATGATTTCCCTTCCAGCTGGCAGAGGACACGGGCGGCTGTGGACTTTGTCTAGCGAAGGGAGGGAACTCGCCTTTACGGAGCTCCGCTTCGGGCCCTTAGGTCGTGACGTCACCTGTGTGGAGGTAACGTTCTGAACCCTTTTATTGTAGGCCTAAATCATCGCCCTCCTTCCTTCATCATTGTCCTATAGGCCTACCAGGATACGAGATTTTTAGGATTGAAACAAAACAAAAAACAAAACTGGATGGGGGTGAGGTGAGGAGGGGGAGGGGGGCGGAGACAAACAAGTAAATACCACAAAAATTAATGGAGAAAAAGACTTATTTCGCTCAGGATACTATAATCATGTGAAGCATCATGGTGGAATCAGGCTCTCGTCAATATTTGGGCATGTAGAGTTATTGGTATCAACTTAAACCTTGTTCACTTTTCTTTATTAGCATGAAAATAATATCCATATACTTATCTTGAATACAGGTCGAGATATTTGCGAAAGAAGGAGGTGGGGTCACTTGTTTTCAGAGGTAAAATAAGTGAGAAAATGGCTGCTAAAGATTAGTTATTTCCTAAGCTTAAGAGTCCGTGGTAACTGAAAATTTAAATTTTTTGGTTCCTTTAATCAACGTTTTTCAGAAACATCCACACAGAAATGAGTTCTTTAATGGGCATGAAAGGTGTTGAGCCAAAAAAAAAATTGATAAAAATTTACAAACCTAACTGGAAAAAATGCAAATTTCTCCACTTTGAGATTATTTTGACGAGAGCCTGATTCCACCACGCTGCCTCACATAATATTATTATTAATGCAAAATATGTATGATTTGTCTAAAGAACAAGAGCAAAAAACAAGAACGAGAACAGGAACGAAGACAACGAAGAGTGCTTCGGTGGAGCAGAATATTATTCCTAAGCAAAATTCAACAGTGGATTAATGATGTGTGGCTTCTACTACAGCCCAGTTTTTTTTTTTTTTGTTTCGTTTTTTGTTTGTTTGTTTGTTTGGGGTTTTTTTTTTGGAAAGGCGCTGGGGTGTGGGGGGTGTTCGTTTTTGTTAGGAAAAATGAGAGGTGGGGGGGGGGGGGGAGGCAAAAATATTTTAAAACTAGCTGGGCAACCTTTCGATGAAAGGAATGATCAGTGCATTAACATCAGCTGAAAGTCAGTGGCCTAATATTTGTACATTGTACTAGAATAGAGCGTTATATCTTGAGAGATGCAAAGAATTAGAAGGTCTAGATCTATACTCTCAAAACAAAATGTGCCTCGCGAAATATCACTTCCGGCACTTCCGTTGTGAAGGACGGCTACGCAGATTTGTTTCGTTTCTCAGTGGAATAATCACAAAGGCCAAAGAAGAAAGGAAACTTTTTGTCAAGTTAATTTGTCTAAATTCAGGAAATGAACAAATCACAAATCGGGCTCCGTCGTGGGGACTTATCTATGTTTTTGCAGGTACTTGCCAATTTTCAACACTGTAGCTGCCGTATATTTATGAGAAAAGTAACACATATGTGCTTCCAAGTTGCCAAAGCTACAGTTGAACTCAGGCTACTTTCCCGGCCACCTGTATAAGACAATCACCTGTATAAACGGCCACTTCCCATCCCTTCCTCCCTTTACAATAAAACGACACTATGCAAGACGACCACCTGTCTAATACGGCTACTTTTCTTATCGATAATAACTGGGTGTCTTATACAGGTTCGACGGTACTATAATTTACAAATGTGAGGTAGGGTGGTGGAATCAGGCTCTCGTCAATTTTTGGGCATGTAGAGTTACTGGTATCATCTTAAAGTTTATTCACTTGTCTTTATTTGGATAAAAAAAAGTATTCATTTATCTTGAATACAAGTCGATATATTTGCGAAAGAAGGAGGTGGGGGTCACCTGTTTTCAGAGGCAAAATTAGTGAGAAAATGGCCGCCAAAGATTTGTTATTTCCTTAGCTTCCGAGTACGTGGTAACTGAAAATTTACATTTTTGTGCCTTTAATTAACGCTTTTCAGAAAAATCCAAACAGAAATGAGTTCTTAAATGGGCAGGAAACGTATTGAGCCAAAGAACAAAATTTTGATTATTTTGACGAGCGCCTGATTCCACCACGCTGCCTCACAAATGTTTCTCTATGTTTCAGGTGGCCGACTATGACAGTACTGAGCACCAGATGGCGTTTTTGGGAAACACAGGCGGAGATATCCTCCTAGTAGTCAACATGACTAACGGGACAATGCAGGCTTGTGTGAGGGGCTATGTGTGTGTATGTGTGTGTGTGTGTGTGTGTGTGTGTTTATATATTTGTGTGTGTGAGTGTGTGTGTGTGTTTGTATGTGTGTGCGTTTGTATGTGAGTGTGTGTGTGTGTGTTTGTGTGTGTGTGTGTGTGTGTGTGTGTGTGTTTATTTGTGTAGTTGTGTGTCGTCACTGTGTGTGTGAATGTACGTGTGTGTATTTTGTCTGTGTTCTTGTGTGTGTGTGTGTGTGTGTGTGTGTGTGCGCGCGCGCGCGTGTGAGCGTGCATGTTCGGGCGCGCGTGTGTATGCGTGTGAGTTTATTTGTGTTTTTGCTTTTATATGGTAAATACCTGTCGTCAGTTAGTGTGTGTCTGTGCGTCTTTTCTACATGTAACTTCACAATTGGGACATAATACTCGAATATCAAATGATAAGTATTTTCGAAAAAAAACTCTCAGTTTTTATTTTGGTAAGGTGTGTGTTGGGGGAGGGGGGGGGGGAGAAACTGGTTGTTATGGTTTTGGGCAAGAGTTTGTTTATCGCTCTAACGACATATGAATAAATATTTTGGAACGCAGACACTGTCTTGTCCGCTGGGCATGGTACTTATTTCAATTTAAAATGAGACAATATTTGTTTGTTCGTTTGTTTGTTTTGCGTTGTAGTTTTCAATTGCCTTCATCCTGCAGGTGCCAAAAAAACCCGTCCCATCCGGCATTACGAGCATTACTTACCTCCGGATGCTCGACGCCTCGACCTTTAACCTTTTAGTGGGTACGGGCAACGGTAAGGTCATGAACTACGACGTGGCCTTGACCTACGAGAAGGGCAACAAGGTCAAGGGCACTGCCAGGCTGGCCAAAGACACGAACGTCTGGTCGGATGAGCGGGAGCAGCGCGCTGTTACTTCAATTGGTGAGTTTTTGTTTCGTTTTGTTTGTTGTTTTGTTGTTTTTGTTTTTGTTTAGGGGATTTTTTTTAAGGTTGTGTTTTGCGGCGGTCCCAACTGCATATTAATAAGGTCATATAAGCAGGCAGATCACATTAAACTTTTTAGATTGTAGGACATTTTGAATTTTGCCCTGGTAGCGGGTGAAGCCTACTTTTATCGAGTCTATGACCACCAAGGGATCTTTAACGTGCTCAACTTGCACAGGGGACATCAGAGCTTTTTAAATCCTTGTCCAAGAAGGATAAGTATAGATCTTTCCTACCTTAAGAACAAGGGTGTGACCTGATAAAGAGCAGTATGAAGGAGCCGAGGAGTTGCAGTAGAAAGGCTACAGAAAGAGTTAGGAGCTAAGAGGAGAGGATGAGGAGGTGAGAATGGTGGGGACAGAGAGTGGATGAGAAAGCAGACGGCAGAACAAAGTTAGAGAGCAGGAAAGGATAAAAACTTTAGAGTACAATGTTTGTCTGCTGCTGTCCGGATTCGATCCCACGACCTATGTCGTTTTTGCTTTTTTTAAAGGTTAAGAATAGTTTCATTTGCAACATGAATTAATCGCTTAGCACAAGACTCAGCTATGCACCTTTTTTTCTTCTTTTTTGTTTGTTTTAGATTTAGTGAGAGTTTCATTTATTACAGCATAAATCAAATTTAGTGGAAGTTGAATTTATTGCAACATAAATTGACTGGTTACTGTAAAACTACTATACGCCATTTTGACGTAAAGTAAGACTTATACAAGTAATAATCCATCGTACTCCACATTTAGGGTTGGTGAGAGTTTCAGTTTCATTTATTATGTTTCTTAAAAGGATATCCATTATTTTGTTTCAAAATGGTTCAGCCACCTGTTACGCATGTCACCTAGCTAGCCAGCCTCGAGAGCCTTTAACATCAAGTATTCAGAAAAAGGTAGACCATTCAAAAGATGGATTGAAGGAGTCAAAGAAACCCGGGAAGTTATAATATCCCAATTGAAATCGTTACAGAGCTGACCTACCATAGAAAACAGCATCTCCCGTTAAGGCTAAAATGGCAACAGAGGATGAAAAATCATATTCTAATAGCAGATACTTTCAATGAGCAGTCGAAATAGGTCATATAACTGCCGAAGATTGTAGCCTACATGTTGCCAGAGAGTTGTAAACAGAGACACGAAGGGGGAAAGATAAAAATGATAGATGTTTGGTAAGGAAAAAGGGGCAAACCACACCACTACACCCGCCAAACAAAAACTTTAGAACTTAGTAACAGAATAAACGATGACGTTAAAAAGATAATGACCCAATGATCATTTTCATACGTGGATCCAAATCAATTACTGTTTCCGTCTTTTTTTCTTCTTTTTTTTTCACCTTTCTTTTAAAAAGAAGTGCGAATTAACATCGTTGAATACTCTACCCTAAAATTATAAAGTTCTATCTGCTCACGTACCTAGTTTTGAGTAACATGTAAAGCTTTTTCGAATGCAAATCTTTGAATATCTTGATAAAGACTCGGAATAATCTTACCGTTTTGATAAAGTAGATAGCACATTGGGTTTCTGACCTCATGGTCTTAGTAACTCAAAACAGCCAACAATGTCATATAGAACTTCGTAATAATAAAGTAGCCAACCAGTACATTATCTCAGGGGCATGTCAGGGGCGGCTCGAAGGGCTAAACAGTTGGCGTGCACAATTAAGTTAAGCTATCGCAGACTAAAAATAGTCAAGGGCATAGTAAATGAGACGGTGTAAGCCTATAATGTTAGGATCTTTGGGTTGGTGAGGGAGGACCTCGTGCGTTTATGTTCTTTCTTTCCACTTGTCACCTTGATTCCAAGAACTAAATTTGTTTGTTAGCTAAACATCAATTTCGTTCCCCCTGCATTAGAACTGAACTCTCAAGTAATAACTTTCACTACGCCACTACAAAACCATTTAAAGGCACAACTCACAGGACTGTAACTTAGATATTTCACGTTCACCGCCCTCAGATTCACGATCACAGAGTCACTTAAAACAGTGGCAAGACAGTGAACCAATCACAATTCACTTGAGCACTCCGATGGATTGCTCCGGGGCTCACAAATTTTTGGCATAGAATAGAGTACAGACTACCATGTTTATTTTTAGACTGCCTACTGTAAGCTGTGAGCTGTGTTTCGGCACTATTCGGCAGGAGCACATTTGAAATGTGCCGTCTTATTGATATTAATGTACCGCCAAACTCGCCTCGAGTGTCGTCATCGTATGGGTTATTCCAAAGAAGGATTTATAGGTAAGGTTACCACTCTCGAGTATCCTATTACTATTATGTATAGTTAAAGCGCACGGACTTTAGCATAATAGAGTAGATGTTTTACGGCGCTATATACACAGAAATGATAGCGGGGGCCTTGTTTTGATATAACTAACATTTGGCTTGTGTTTGTTTCTGGCTTCTTGTATTTTACTATTGTTGGTGCTTTACGTAAAAGAACATTTAAAAACATTGGGCAGCACTGCACACACGTACTCTATGGACGAACCGCGCCTGATTCTAATGGGGAGACGACAGGGTAAAAAACGACTGCAATCACAACCTGAAAGTAGTGAGGCTACCAATTTTGAACACTTGTTGGCTCATAACTGTATTTCTGTTCAGCTGTTGGTTGATTATTGTTGTTAGATTCCCCATTCAAAAACACTTAACAATAAACCACAAGTCAAACAAATATGAAGTTAGGAGTTAGCAGCTTTTAAAATTGGCACCCTCACAATTAATTTTCAGTTTGCGACTACAGTCGTTTTCCCCCTGTGCTCTTCGTGTATTTTCAGCCAAATTAGGCGTCGGCAACACCTTCTACGTGGGCACCGAGAGTTGCCAGATGTACGTGTTCAACCTGTACCGCTGGTCGGCACAGCTCATCCGGACGTGCTGCCTCTCGCCTGTCCTGACCTTGACCTTCGCTAGAGGGACAGACGATTTGTTGGTTACTGGGGAGTTCAGTCAGGTCTTTATACATATATAATTATGTCACCCCACCCCTACACACAGACACACACACACACACATACACACACATACACACACTCACACACACACTCACCAAAAGAGAACTTTATTAAAAAATCGCAACAGAATCAAA
>NW_004797629.1:271175-277772 GCF_000002075.1 Aplysia californica | reverse complement strand
TGGGACTCATTCAGTTTTTTTTTTTTTTTAAACTGGCGTATGTGGCTAAGGCAGATCCCAGAGTGGCTCTGTAGGTCTGACCTGTAGCTCGCCTAGCGCACGCCGTCTGCGTGTCAGCACAGCCGCACTGTGTGTTGACGTCATAGATGTACACTATAGGCAGTTTAAAAGGGGGTAACTCTATGGTTGACGTGTGTATGTGTGCAACTGACGGACATGCGCACACTTTTGCGGCTGCGCGTATAACTCGCTGGACTGGCAATACTTTATATTGGTTACAATGCAATGCTACTGATCATCTCGGGCGGCATGTCTTGCCTTGGCCTACTAGAATTAATTTATTTTAACCCAGAGAGAAAGAAAGAGAGTGAGAAAGTATTAATTAATGAATACACGTGTGTAGAAATTTAGAAATAGATCTAGAATCTAGATTTTGTTGTGCACCCAGCCAAGAGTGTGTAGTTCGGAAAATAGATCTAAATCTAGCTCTAGATCTAGTGTTTGGCGAATGACCGAAGGGCGACTCTTGACGAGGCTACTTGCCTGTGAATTGGCGAAGACACACTATCATGCAACTTGATTCATACTATCATATCAACAGTAGATCAATTTAAGCTTCTGTGCTTGTTTCAATGGCTTTTTTTTTCGGTGCACCTGTACAATTGCGGACCGGTTTAATGTTTACATGACAGCCATTCATTGTCATGTGGGAGTGAATCTAGGCGAGATCTTTATAATTCATAGGCCCTATTTCTAGATTCTAGATAGCCATTATAATCTATCTTTAGATCTAGATCTAGATTAGATATAATTTTAATTCAGTTTAGATCTAGAATCTAAATTTAGATCTACATCTAGATATCTAGATCTAAATAAGAAATACGTAAAAATTACTAGACCTAGATCTAGATCTAAGTTCTAGATCTAGATTCTACAGGGTCACTTAGGCCTAGAGTGATGTAGATCTAGATCTACGGACATTGCACACCAGATATTTAGAATTGATCAAGTCGAGATAGATTCTGGGGTACACACTTTAAATCTAGTTCTAGATCAGATGTAAATTATTATATATAGATCGATCTAGAATCTTGGCCTTTCTAGGGACATCCCTCTGCATCTCAATCTAGATCTAGAATCTAGAGAAGCACACCTAGATCTAGGCCTAGCCTAGCCTAGGCTTAGCATACGACACAGTCGAAACTAGGTCAACCTCTCGATTCGAAGTTTCAATGTATGATAAAGTGCATTTCTTGGTGATTTTGTGGTCAAGTATTGATGCTAGCATCAATATTTAATAGTAAAGCACCTAATAATACTTACTTCTTGCTGATTTTAATTATCAGTGAAGAGTTTCAGCCGAAAATAAACACGAAGCGAGGCGACACATGTGCGCCATTTTTACAACACTGTTGAATAGCACGTCTGACGCATCGCGCAGCTCTGCTGACAACAGACAGACGATACAGCGACGCTGCTCAGGCAGGACAATGGCGGACATTAGGCTTAGAGTCTAGATCTAGATCTAGATATCTAGATTGAGATGCCGATCAATTCTAATTCTAATCTGGTATGCAATGTCGGTAGATCTAGATTTAGATCTAGATCTAGATCTAGATTCTAAATCACTCTATGCCTAAGTGCCCATGCAGTAATTTTTATGTGTTTCTTATTTAGATCTAGATCTGGATTTAGATCAACATCAAAATTCTAGATCTAAACTAAATTAAAATTAGGCTATAGATCTAAATTTATATCAAATCTAGATCTAGGTTAGAGATAGATTATCTTGGCTATCTCGAATCTAGAGATAAAGGTCTAGATCTAGGGGCCTATAAATCTCGAATCTAGATCTTGATCTAGATCTAGATCTAGAATCTAGATTCACTCCCACAAGACAATGACCGTCAAATAAACATTTAACGGAACCGCAGTTGTACAGGTGCACCGAAAAAGATGTCATTGAAATAAGCACAGAAGCTTAAGAAGATCTACTGTTGATATGACAGTATGAATCAAGTTGCATGATAGTATTGATAGTGTGTCTCCGCCAATTCACAGGCAAGTAGCCAAATCAAGAGTCGCCCTTCGGTCATTCGCCAATCTCTAGATTCTAGAGCCTGATCTAGAATCTAGATATCTAGATATAGAGATCTAAATCTAGATCTAGATCTACTTTCCGAACTGCACACTCTTTCCTGGGTGCACTACATAATCTAGATTCTAGGTCTAGATCTAGATCTAGATCTAGATACACGTTTATTCGTTCTCTTTCTCTCTGGGCTAAAATAAATCAGTTCTAGATCTAGTATGCCTAGGCTAGACATAGATCTACAACCCGAGATGATCAGTACATGTAGTAGCCTTGCATAGTAACCAATGTAAATTGTAAACTATCGCCAGTCCAGCGAGTTATATGCGCAGCTGCAAAAGTGGGAGGGGCCTGCACTTGGCACATGACGTAGGGTGACACCCAAGACGGAATAAGACAAGACGGGACAACAGCCTCCTTTTCGTTCCAGCTGGCTCCCCTTGGTAACCAGCTAGATCTAGCTGCGCGTTGAAAGCGTAAACAAACGATGGGAGTGAATCTAGGCGAGATCTTTATAATTCATAGGCCCTATTTCTAGATTCTAGATAGCCAAGATAATCTATCTCTAGATCTAGATCTAGATTAGATATAATTTTAATTCAGTTTAGATCTAGAATCTAAATTTAGATCTACATCTAGATATCTAGATCTAAATAAGAAATACGTAAAAATTACTAGACCTAGATCTAGATCTAAGTTCTAGATCTAGATTCTACAGGGTCACTTAGGCCTAGAGTGATGTAGATCTAGATCTACGGACATTGCACACCAGATATTTAGAATTGATCAAGTAGATCCTGGGGTACACACTTTAAATCTAGTTCTAGATCAGATGTAGATTATTATATATAGATCGATCTAGAATCTTGGCCTTTCTAGGGACATCCCTCTGCATCTCAATCTAGATCTAGAATCTAGAGAAGCACACCTAAATCCAGGCCTAGCCTAGGCTTAACATACGACACAGTTGAACTTAGGTCAACCTCTCGATTCGAAGTTTCAATGTATGATAAAGTGCATTTCTTGGTGATTTTGTGGTCAAGTATTGATGCTAGCATCAATATAATATTAAAATTTAATAGTAAAGCACCTAATAATACTTACTTCTTGCTGATTTTGATGATCAGTGAAGAGTTTCAGCCGAAAAAAAACACGAAGCGAGCCTGATCTAGAATCTAGATATCTAGATATAGAGATCTAAATCTAGATCTAGATCTACTTTCCGAACTGCACACTCTTTCCTGGGTGCACTACATAATCTAGATTCTAGGTCTAGATCTAGATCTAGATCTAGATACACGTTTATTCGTTCTCTTTCTCTCTGGGCTAAAATAAATCAGTTCTAGATCTAGTATGCCTAGGCTAGACATAGATCTACAACCCGAGATGATCAGTACATGTAGTAGCCTTGCATAGTAACTAATGTAAATTGTAAACTATCGCCAGTCCAGCGAGTTATATGCGCAGCTGCAAAAGTGGGAGGGGCCTGCACTTGGCACATGACGTAGGGTGACACCCAAGACGGAATAAGACAAGACGGGACAACAGCCTCCTTTTCGTTCCAGCTGGCTCCCCTTGGTAACCAGCTAGATCTAGCTGCGCGTTGAAAGCGTAAACAAACGATGGGAAGAAAAAGCGCACTGTTCAACTCGCTGAAATAGCTGCTTTCAATTTCATAATGGCAGTTTTGCCTTGGGGTTGTTTTTTTTCATTTAAAATATAAACTGTTTACTATTTATTTTGACTGGTTTTTGTTCACATTTTGAATATAGTGAGTTGAGAAATTTAAGGTTTTTATGAACGGAAAGCAGCAGGGGGTTGAACATAATCAGTGACATGATGATGTAGATCTAGGAGTTTACGAAGCGTAGAAGTAGATTAGATCTTACAGTTTAAAAACGACAAAACAGCCAGTGGTGCTCTGCAATGAACTGTTGTCTAACAGAATATACAATAGATTGGATATTTTTTCAACTAAAGATACGGCCACTGCTAGAGTCTAGCAGCCTAACCTAAGTGTTGACTAGATCTAGATTTCTCGATCTAGATCTAGATCTAGATTCTAGATTAACTACACAGCGAGCTGTTCCCCAATGTCAGAATCAATGATCATGAACTGACGCTAGGAAACAATGACACTCCTGTACAATAGCGGTCCCGTTTGCACTAAATCACGCAAGGCCTAAGTGCCCCTGTAGTAGTTTTTACGTGTTAATTCTTATTTAAATTTAAGCCTAGATTATAGATCTAGAATCTAGATCTAGATCTAGATCTAAACTGAATTAAAATTATAGATCTAATCAAGATATAGATCTAGATTCTAGCTATCTAGATCTAGAAATAGATTCTCTTGGCTATCTAGATCAAGATAGAATCTAGAGATATCTAGATCTAGATCTAGATTCACTCCCACATGACAATAATGGCCGTCATGTAAACATTGAACGGGACCACAATTGTACAGGTGCATCGAAAAAGAAGCCATTGAAACAAGCACAGAAGCTTAAGTAGATCTATCTACTGTTGATATGATAGTATGAATCAAGTTGCATGATTTAAACCTAGAGTGAATCCGCCAATTCACAGACTTATACCGCTAGTCAAGATCAGTCGCCCTTCGGTCATTCGCCAACCACTTAAGGGCCTAGATCTAGATCTACTTTCCGAACTGCACACTCTTGGCTGGGTGCACAACAAAATCTAGACTCTCTGGATCTAGATTCTAGATCCTAGATTGTAGATCTAGATAGGCTACGTTTATTCATTAAATACACACACACACACACACACTCACTCTCTCTCTCTCTCTCTCTCTCTCTCTCTCTCTCTCTCTCTCTCTCTCTCTCTCTCTCTCTCTCTCTCTCTCTCTCTCTGGAATATATTAATTTTAGTAGGCCTTGGCTAGACATACCGCCCGAGATGATCAGTAGCCTTGCATTGTAACCAATGTAAACTATCGCCAGTCCAGCGAGTTATACGCGCAGTAGCAAAAGTGGGAGGGGCCTGCGCTTGTCACAAACAAACATGTTAGATCCATTAAAATGTCTTAAAAAAACAAAACAAATCTGAATAAATTTTAATGCCTCTACCTCTCTCACTTCCCACGAACCCCTGCTGCTCCCCTCCAGATCTCGACAGACGACCAGAAGTGCGCATGCGCCAGCCAGGACGGAAGCCTGTTGGTATACGGCCTGTCGAGCGGGCGAGTCCTGCGTGAGATCCGTGTCTCCTGTCCACTGCACGCCGCTAGGTTCTGTTGTCAAGACCTGCAAGTGTTGGCTTGTGGGGGCGACGGTGTCGTGAGGCAGTGGGAGGTAGGGATAGATAGATAAATAGATAGATAGATAGATAGATAGATAGATAGATAGATAGATAGATAGATGGATGGATGGATGGATGGATGGATGGATGGATAGATAGATAGATAGATAGATAGATGGATAGATAGATAGATAGATAGATAGATATGAAGCTAAGTAGCCTATATGAGTTGATAGATACAGATAGATAGATAATTTCTGACTTTAATATTATTCCTTTGTCCCCTTAAGTAAGTGTTTAACGGCGTTCGAAACTGCATAACCTATAGTATAGTCCACGAGAGTCCCCTAAAATATCTTCTTTTTTTTTTTATAGTAGAGGGTTTTACGGCCCTCGCAGCTTCATAAGGTCATATGAGCGCCAAAGGATGGGTGTCAACAGAAAATTCTTTACAAGGAATCAGACTTAGACTGCTCACCTCTCTAGCTTCAACAGCACAAGGTCTGCTTCGACTTCGACTATCAAGGCACTCAGAAATAGCGAGTCACAAGAGAGTGACAAATATACAAAAGAAGTAGAGGAAAATGACAATAGTACGGATCAGGAAAGACAAAGCAGCAGTTCCCTGTTGTAGATCAGGCACAGTTATGAGCGTGACATGATGAATCAGCCCATTTACAATTCTTCTATGCTTGAATGAGAAATGTCTCCCCTTTGGGAATGGCCTAAAGACACTACAGTCAGTGGCACTGCCCCTGGGGTATAAAATATCTTTATCAAACATAATATTGCTATTATAATTGATTATTATTGTTGTCATTGTTACTAATGTTAAAATTATTGTTATTGTTTTCAAATTAATAAACATAACATCGTCACAATGCTGAAATTAAGTCATTAGTCAGACTTAAACCATAATGGAATCTGACCATTTTGTAATTCCCTTCCCTATGGTGCATCATTTAGAATTTTAAAATTTCAAAAGTGTGGGACTGTTACCCTGAATTTAGACACTCCCATTAAAAAAACCCAACTTAATGAAAAGAATATAGTATTCTAAAACCAATCTGGTTTTCGCGATAATTTTTTTTTTTTAAAGGGGGAAAAAAGAGTTAGATCTAGATCTAGGCAATATATTATCTAGATCTATCATCAATAGCAGCACCAAGGCGATAAATATAACAATATAACGTGGATATATTTAACTGCCAAATCTGACAACCCCCCCCTTTTTTTCCTCCCCC
>NW_004797629.1:240031-270432 GCF_000002075.1 Aplysia californica | reverse complement strand
CTTCTTAAAAATCGAGCCCACCTTTCTCTGAAACTCTTTCTCTCTTTACCAATGTAATTTTTCAAAATTACTTTTATTTCAATTTAAAATGATAAATCCCGTCTCTATAAACTGCTCTTAAAAAAAACAACAAAAGTTTCTTTCCAAACACCAAATATTGTTTTTCTTAAAAAAAATTTTTTTAAAATAAAAGACACCATGCAATATAAATTTGTAAAGTTGCAGAAAGGATACCGCTGTGTCACTGCTATGAGACATATTATCCTAATAATATACTTAAGTGTGTGTGTGTGTGTGTGTGTGTGTGTGTGTGTGTGTGTGTGTGTGTGTGTGTGTGTGTGTGTGTGTGTGTGTGTGTATGTGTGAGTAAAGGCAGCAATTATTGTGTCACTGCAAAGGACGATACTTAGGGGTTCAGTGGTTTATAATTTGTTTGTTTGTTTGTTTGTTTGTCAGGCTGTTTGGTTGTGTTAATGTTTGTTTGTTTGTTTGTAAGAAAATCAAGATAGAAAGTACTTTGTTACAGCGGGGGTGCGATACATTGATCAAGGTGGGTCCTGTTAGCACTGTTACTTATTTATTTGTTTGTTTGTTCGTGTGTCAGTCTGTTTGGTTGTGTTTATGTTTTTTTCATTGTTGTGTGTGTGCGTGTGAGAGAGTAAAAGTTGCAAGTACTTTGTCACTACAGGAGACGATAAATTGGTCAAATTGAGTGCAAGATTATTTTTGTCTGTTTGTTTGTTCGATTGGTATTTGTCGATTTTTGTGTGTCTGTTCGTTTGTGTGCGTTTTGTTTGCTCATTTGTATATTTGCTGGTTGTTTTTTTTTGTTGGTTTTTTTTGGTACATGTTTCTGGAAAGGTAACACATTCTTCGTCACAGTGAGAATTAGTGCTATAGCTAATAAACGTTATGTACTATTATTATTATTATTGTTGGGGTTTTTTGTTATTACTATTATCATCAATATTTTCACTATTTAAAATTATTATTTTTTAATATTACTAATATTATAATAATAATAATAATTATTATTATTATTATCATCTTCTTCATGTTCACTTGTATCATTATTTATTATTATTATTATTATTATTATTACTATTTTTGGCGTTGTTGTTATATGTATATCATTATCATCTCCATCATCTTTATTATTATCATAATTTTACATTATTTTTATGATTATTGTGATTATTAAATTATTAATATCGTTTTTATTATTCTCATTATTTTTTTATTTTTAGATCTAATCAATGGGTATATTCCAGAAAATGTTTGAGTATGTCTACTTATATTTATATTATATATATAAATATAATAGCTTTCATCTCTTCCCCAGCTATGGAGCATGGAGACAGGGGAAGTAACCCACATGGGCAAGGCGCACTGTGAATCAGTTATCTGTTCTGTCTTTGGCCCGTGTGGCTCAGTCCTTGTGTCTAGTGGGCTGGACGGTTCGATCTGTGTGTGGGACGTGCCTTCTGACAGATAGATGGATGGATGAATGGTGGATGGATAGATAGATAGATAGATAGATAGATAGATAGATAGATGCATGGATGGATGGAAGGATGGATGGGTGGGTGGGTGGGTGGATAGATAGATAGATAGATAGATAGATAGATAGATAGATAGATAGATAGATAGATAGATAGATAGATAGATAAATAGATAGATAGATAGATATATAGATAGATAGATAGATAGATAGATAGATAGATAGATAGACAGATAAGAGATAATGCATGGATGGATGGGTGGATGGATGGATACGTTGATAAAGAAGAGAGCACGCACGCATGGATATAATATATACCTATATACAAACACTCACACTCACACACACGCAAACAGACAAACACACGCACACACACACAAAATATTAGCTCGTGTACAAATTCACATCCCTCGAGCACATATATGTTCAACCTGGTCTTTGATTTATTTACCCAGCGGTTTTGTTTGGTAGTTTCTGTTTTGTTTTGGGTTGTTTTTGGAAGGGGGGGTGTTGCTTTTTTATTAGCTTGCATGAACTAGTCCAGTTTGAGCCAAACACCATCTATATAATTTATAACATCATCATCATCATCCAGTGCCAGATCTACGACAGACATTGGCGATCATAGTTCTCAATTCATTCCTTTGTTCGGATTCTCGTAGTCGTAGCTTGGGTAGCTACGTTTCCCTGATCTTTCCCTGCTATCCATTTGTTTAGGTTCCCTAAGTATGTTGCTCTGGGCCTACCACTGCCTCGTTCGCCTGTGAGAGCTAGAGTGTTATTAATATTATACATGTAATATAATGTATAATCACCAATAAACCAAATATTCATTTTCTTATAGTGTACTTACTTAATTTATATCACATGTATAACAAAATACTTGTCGTGGTATTATGTTCAATTTTTCGTTCCTGTACCGGTAGGCCTACTCTTCTTCTTCTTTGCTTTTCCCTGCTGGATCTCAGAGGTAGTAGACTATTTAGTCAGGATTTAAGGAGGGGAGGGGTAATTATATATACCCACAGACCAATTCTGACAGAAAAGTTTGCCACATTTTGGCCATTTAAAGGCCCCCTCTTCCACTCGTGGATACGTGCAGCTTGCGGGCTTCTCTCTAAGTTTCAGCATTTCTTATTGGTGAAGCCTCATAGTTCTGTCCCCGTGGTTTTATGTACCCAGCATAATTTAGCAAAGTTTGATCACTTTTAGTATAGTTTCATATTATTTTCCTTTATCATTCTTTGTTAAAATTAACACAATAGCATAATATCACGTTTTTGGGCCCAGTTTGCATAATTTCAGAATTGTTCTTGCGTAAAACGACGGGGACAGGTAGTTATGATTTTCTGTCAACTGTGACTGGGTCTGTCAGTCAGGAGCTAGGCTGTCCCATGTCAAAGTGTCTTATGTTAGTCCTTTAGGGGGTGGTTGGAAGGTGCTCTGGTGTGGTTTGCTCCTTCTTTCCTATCAAACAACTATCGTCCTTATCTCAGTATCTCTCCTCCTTCTTTTATGCGTTTTGTTACTCTCTTGTGATACCTCTAATATTCGGCACTTATATAATATATATACGACCTAATTGTGTTGCAGGTGCTGTAAAACGCTTACTAAAACAAAAACAACGAAGTCCTTCAGAGACACTATCTGGGTGTCTGTATACCGTCATACTCTAAGTAAGTTATCAAATAACTTAGTGTAAAAAGTAAAGTTGTTCCCGCATCCGATCCGGACACTGGGGATTCCCTTGTTAGAGAGACAACTTCCTGGGCCTTCAGCATACTGTGGTAGGGTGGCCATTTCTTTTCCACGCTGCTTTTACTTCCTCAACTCAAAGTCAGGTACCCATCACTGCTGGGTGGGCAGGAGGGGGCGAAAAAAAATCTGCGTCCGAACTGAGGCTCGAACCCGGACTTTCCGCTTCAGAGACTAGCGAACTAACCACTCTGCCACCATAGAGTAGTGCTGTCAAAAAAATACTGTCATTATGGGCTAAATCAGACTTCGGCCATTATGGAATATAAACATTTTGTAATATATTTCGAGTTCTATTCAATCAAGATAGACGGATATCTATTTCATTGAAAGCAAGGCAAATAAATCATCTTTCAGATGGTACCAATAACTCCACATGCCCAAAAATTGACGAGCGCCTGATTCCACCATGTCGTAACACATTTAGTATCATATTTTCTTAAACTCCTAAATTAAGACGTTTTCATTTTTTAATGAAAAAAATGTAATATAACACAACAAATCATGTTTTTTCCACAATCTCAAAAGTGTAAAGAATGAGTTATGCCATTTGGCAACACCAAGATGACATAGATCTAGTATGTTTCCAGTTTTTCTAGAACCTAGACCAGCAGTTAAAAAAGCGTAAACTCATAATCCTGCACATTAATAAACAATTAACTATAAATACAACATATGACCACTAGTCTTTTTTTAAAATGACAAATGACTTTATTTCTTGGTGGGAGGGAATTTTTCCGATATTGGAACAATGGTGGCACTCACAGGAACAGATTCCAAACCATTAATCTGAGGAGTGAAAATAAACAAGGGGAAAATGAAAATGATAATCATAATAAAATAATCTTATTTGTATAGGCATATATATATCCACGCACTATAGCACGCTCTATGCGCTTTACAACAATTATTACCCCAGCATACCTTATAACATTCTTTAGTTTTAGTTTTAGTAGAGGTTTTACGGCGCTCGCAACTGCATAAGGTTGTTATATGAGCGCCTGAAGTTTAGAGGCGTTACAAGAGAGTAACAAACATAAAAAAGAAGAAGGGGGAGATAAGGACGATAGATGTTTAATAGGAAAGAAGGAGCAAACCACACCAGAGCACCCGCCAACCACCCACTATAACATTCAGAAACATTCTCAGCTTCCCAGGAAGCATCAGCGCACGTGCTCACACAGTAACATACTGACAAGATCTTTCACTGTTAATAATAGCAGGGTACTAATTCCCACCTAGGTAAAGTGGGGAAACTTTGTGTGATAGTGTCTTTCCCAAGGACACAACATCAGGCCTCTGATGGGATTCGAATCCACGACCTCATGGTTGCGAGTCTGAGAGCCTAACCACTAGGCCAGCGACGCCACAACAAAAGGATAAACAATATGTACTGATATTGCTGTTGTTTCAAACAAATGAGCGAACCTCACCAGAACAAACACCAACTGCCCGTGATTAGTACAGAAGTAGAAAGAAAACTAACCACAGATATGTTCTCCAACCACCCACACAGACAGACATAAACAACACGGAATGGGCTTTAGTTTCAGTAAGAGTTTTACGGCACTTGCAACACAATAAGGTCATATAAGTGCCAAGGATTAGAAGCATTACAAGAGATTAACAAACACAAAAAAGAAGGAGAAGGAGAGATCAGGACAATAGATGTTTGATAGGAAAGAAGGAGCAGAGCGGGTACAGAGGTACCGGTAGTACATGCACCTACAGGTGGCACCTTCCAACCACCCAAGACAGCTCTGTGCTTACCCAAACGTTGATGGTGACATCCTGGAACTCTGTTACAGCTTCTTCAGGCAGTTCTAAGCAGTCCTCCTCCACTTCCACGCCCTGATTACAAGACAGGGTGTATTTGGGGAAAGAAAAAAAATTTGGTTCCTTATTAGTTTTAGTAAAAGTTTTACGGCACTTGCAACACAATAAGGTCATATAAGTGCCGAAGATTAGAGGTGTTACAAGAGAGTAACAAACACAAAAAAGAAGGAGGGGAGATCAGGACGATAGATGTCTGATAGGAAAGAAGGAGCAAACCACACCAGAGCACCCGCCAACCACCCACAATTTGGTTTCAAGTGCTGTAAAACTCTCACTAAAAGGAATTTGGTTCCTTTTAGTGAGAGTTTTACAGCACTTGAAACATAAATAGGTCATATAGGTGCTGGAAAATCGAGATGTAACTAGAAAGTAACATACAAAGAAAACAAGGAGGAGAGATGAGGGATAAGAAATATATAGATGTTTGATTAGAAAAAAAAGGACAAACCACACACCTAAGCATTGACCTACCACCAACAGGAGGAAAGAGAAGCATCTCAACCACAGCGTCACTTTTCGCCCCATTCTGTTACTTTTAGTTAGAGTGACTCAGCAGCCCGCCGGAGCTCCCCGGCTCGGGGTCACGGGGTTAATGAGCCCAGAAGCCACTTTGCCGGTGTCGGTCAGGAAGTTCACATTTTGGACTGTGTTTAAAACGATATAACTTCTTCCCCATCCCACATAGCAAACCATTTCGTGGATGTACTAAAAGCTCAATGTCTTGAGATTTATTCTGCGTTAGAATGGTTAATTTCTGTGCTTTAGTTTTTGTTCTAGACAAGTGTTTGCAGAGTACCCAATTTGTCCTATTTTAGTTACAAACTTATGAATAAATGATTGTTAATTTTAAAAAGGCACAACAGATCTCTCCAAAATCTGTGTTAAACTGACTACGAATATCATGTCTTTTACCATGAGAAATCTTAAATCTGCGTGAGTAGTAATAGTCAAGTTATAGAGAAGAAAGATGCAAATCTGCATTTTTTAACTAAAGACGATCAGCGTTAGCTCTTATTTTACTATTAAACAAGAGAAAGTTACTTTGCGTTTGTTTATGAATCACACACCTATATTAGGAAAAGGATAGGGTTTGCCAAAAGTCTCCAATGCAGTAATGTATGACAATGTAAGACAACAAAAAAAAAGACAAACATCTTCGAAACTTGGCGAACGGGAGAGGTTTTCCAAAGCACATCTAAAATTACATCACTTGGTTATCATCTAATACGTGTTTTTTTTATAATTCGACAACAGCAGAAAAAAAAAAACTGGCGCAGATTTGGCTTTCAGCAGTACTCCTCTGAATTTTTTACTCCCTCAATAGAATAAAAATTCCATGCAAATTTCTGCTTTCCGATCCTTTTGCCCGAGACGAAGCATTAAATTAAGAAGTAACCAAGGTGAAGTCAAGAACGGAGTGACCGTACCTGTATTCTGAAGGCCACCTGGACGTGCCGTTTGCAGAGTGTCCAGTCAGAGCTGTCGCTGAGGGGGATCTCCAGGTGCATGTTGCTTAGTTCTTTCATAGTCTGTGGATAGATGGATGGACGGATGGATAGAGGGATAGAGGGATGGAGGGATGGGGGTAGTGAGGGAGGGAAAGATTAATGAAGGGATGGATGGATGGAGAGATGGATGGGTGGATGGACGGATTGACAAATGGATGGATGGATGGATGGATGGATGGATGGAGGGATGGATGAAGGGATGGATGGATGGAAGGATGAATGGATGGATGGATGGAGGGATGGGGGGAAGGAGAAAGGGAGGGACGGATGGAGGGATGATGAATATGGAGAAATGGTATCAACAGTAATAGGTTATTTAAGAGGCAGAACCATCAAGTTTAACATCCATTTCCGAAAGGACTGAGCAAAATGGAAAATCCGTATAAAGTGTCTTTCCAAAAAACACAATGTCGGATGGATGGACGGATGAACAAACGGACAGATGGACAGACAGACGGATGGCCAGACAGGTACCTAGGTAGGCATAACTATCATTAAATCTAACGATTTGCAAATTTCCCAGAAGGTCAAGGTCGTTTAATTTATAAAGGAGCTAAAACTACAATTCATTAAACCAATAATGTACACACACGCTGCACCCAAAAAAAAAGGTACTTGAATGAAAATCATCAACAGCGTTTGTGGCAAGAAGAATGAAGAACATATCTGCCCTATAACGTCTTTGCAGTTTTAGGATTTTTCTTTTTAAAAAATGAAATGCCTAAACTGACCATCTTCCATTTCAATAAGAATGAAAACGTTCTTTTGTTTGTCTTAGTAGATGTTTTACGGCTCTCGCAACTGCATAAGGTCATACGAGAGCGAGAGCCAGAAGATTAGAGGCGTTACAAGAGAGCAACAACATCAACAGTAAAAATAGTAACAACAACAATCACCTCATCAACAACAGTAACAGCAACAACAATAACAACAACAATGGTAACAACAATCAATAACAACAACAACAAAAACAATATGAGAAACACAAACAAAAAGAAAGAATGTACAGCAAAAGACAACATGGAACAAGCCACGCCACACCCTCAAACTCACCATTCTGGCAAAAACACCCAACCTCGTCTCAGCTTTGTCAATTCCTTTTGCCTGGGGACAGAAATTTGCAACCAAGTGAAACAACTCTCACAATGAAAGATTAAGATTAAAATTTGTTTTCAAACTAGTTTTGTCCCTTCGACTACACGGCAATTTTTTTTGGGTGTGTGATTTGAGAGCAAGTTCTGGACATAATATCATGACAAACATATTTTCCAAATTATTGTCAACTAACTGGGAGATAATTTAGTGTCTGAAAGCCTCCTCATAATGATGTAACTGAGATAAACTAGGTTCACAAATCAGCCAAAAGTAATAATATTGACAAAACAAAAGTGTCACAACACGAAATCAGACACACATCAATTTTTGGGAATATTGAGTTGTTGGTATATAATCTTAAAGCCTGTTCATTTTCTTTGCTCTTGATGGAAAAGAGTACTCAGCTATCTTGAACAGAAGACTAGATATTCGTCTTTGAAGGAAGTTGGAGGGAAAGGGGGTAGCTTGATGTCAAATTAGCTAAAAAATAAAACAAAAATGACTGCCAGTTTATTGACTTCAAAAGCTTGAGAGTATCCTCAGGAACTGCAAATTACAAATTTTTTGTGTGGCTTTGATCAGTTTTTGGTAAGTAAATCAACACAGATATTCTCTCAAAAATGTAAAAAAAATAAAAGAAAGAAACAACAGAGAAACGACAAGAATCGTCTCCCTCTTATATGTACCTTTCTTTCCTCCTCAAACTCCTCAATGTTATCGGGGGAGGCATACACAGCCATGCCGGCCGGGAAAAGCTCCTCATGGAAGAAGTCTCGTTTGACGGTCACCACATCTCCACGAATACCGACACCTGCAGTGGAGAGACATTTGTTAGTTTTAGTCTTTTTAAGTAGGCCTAAGTAAGTTAATTCTGGTTTAGTAAGTGTTCTACGGCATTTGCAATACAATAAGGTCAAATAAGTGCTGGAGATTAGAAGGTTTACAAGAGAGTAACAAACGCAAAAAAAGAAGGAGGGGAAATAAGGACGACAGAGATAGGAAAGAAGAACTAAACCACACCAGAGCACCCACCAACCATCCACCAAGTTTATTCAGTGTTTAAGGCCATTGGTCCAAATTACATCATATAAAACAACTCATTTGTTAAATGACGTTTCTATAATGAAAAAGTAACATTGCTTAATTCTGTCACTGGGTTGAGTCAGGATGAGAGGAATTACCAATTTCCTTTTAAAGTTAGTTTTAGTTAAAACTTCACGAAGCCCAAGATGGAAACCTCCCATGGGAGAAGTAAGCGAGGAAGACCAAGATCCACGTGAGAGTAAAGTGGCCATCATAGACTGGTGGTCCTCTTCGACAGTGTCAGTATTAGAGAAAAAAAAATGCAAGGTGGTGGTCTTAGACAGTATCAAAATTATAATTTTCTGAAATAAAGAAGTGACAGAGGAGGAGCGGTCGGGTGGGGGAGGGGAGTGGGGCGTAGTCATTTGTACATTTACTCCATGGTTTTGGAGTAGCAATAGAAAATTTAAAAAAAATAAATAAAAAAATAATAATAATAATAATAATAAAAATAATATATAATAATAATAGACAGCATTTATTATAGTGCTGTATCCCATATGGTTATAAGCTCTGAGCACTTTACTTCTATCACATGATCATCAAAAAGTAATAATTCGTTCACACAGGATAAAATTTTTGACAGTAACAAGAAAAACCAGTTCAACCACATAAAAGAACCATCACAACCATACATTAATTATATGCACGTGAGGACAGCTGTGAAAATAAAACATATCAGCACTTACAAACAATCTAAAAGAATTAGTTTTTTAGTTTCGTAAGAGTTTTGCGGCACTTGGCACACAATAAGGTCATATGTTTTAGAAGAGGCTTTACGACGCTCGCAACTGCAGAAGGTCATATGAGCGCCAGAAGATTAGAGGTGTGAAAAGAGGGTGGGAGATAAGGACGATAGAAGTTTGATAGGAAAGAAGAAGCAGACCACACCAGAGCACCCGCCAACCACCCACTAAGATGATATAAGTGCCGAAGAATAGATGTGTTACAAAAGAGTAACATACACAAAAAAGAAGGAGGAGAGATGAGGACGATAGACGTTTGATAGGAAATAAGTGGCAAACCGCACAAGAGCATCCACCAACCAGCCACTATAAGAATTAAACAAATGAGTCTTGAGCAATCGTTCAAATGTATTAGGATTTTTCCTCAAAACAAGAAAAATTGGAATAATGGTTTGCTTTAAATAAAAATGTAATCTCAGATCACTGTAAAGTAAAGTAAAGAGAGGATCTGCAAATTTTCCACATGGGTGGTAGGCGGGCGCTCCGGTGTGGTGTGCTCCTTCCTTTCTATCAATCATCTATCGTCCATATCTTTCCTCTTTTTTTGAGTTAATCACTCTCTTGCAACAACTAATCTTCGGCAGTTATAACCTAATAGTGTGGAAAGTGGCTTAAAACTTTTACTAAAACTAAAAGAGAAGAACTAGGAAAGATCTAGTCAGTTTGTCAGTGTTACAGCACCTGAAATTCGCAGGTTGCACTGTCTGCTTTCCGGGAAGCTGAGAATGTTTCTGAGTGTTCTCGGAGGGTTAGTTAGGGTTTAATAATAGTTGTAAAACCTCATAGCGCATGCAGTAGAGCGTGGATAATAAGTTATTATTATTATTATTATTAACCCTATCCGTACGCCCTGGGGTAATTTTGTACCCCCGCGGTTTATTCTTCACATTTTAGAATACTTCTAGAACGAAGATCTCTTTGAAACTTTCAGTATTTCTCCAAAAATAATTTTCACAGACTGCTATGCAAAGCGTACAGATCAGATTAACGAGTAAATTACCTCTTTGGAAATTGGTGGTACAGAGTTCCCAACATTGTACGGATATGATAGTAAAACATGACGTACGGATAGGGTTAAGTGGTGGCACAGAGTTCCCCACGCCGTATGGATACGATAGTAGAACACGGCATACGGGTAGGGTTAATGGCAAACCTTCGACAAAATCTGTGAGGATACACTGAATTTCCTCCGGGTACTTGACAATCTCGACTTCCCGCAGAATCTTGTACAACTCGTTCATCTGGCTCCTGTCAGGCCGGCCCCCGTCTTTGCCCACCGGCAGAGGGTACACTCTCTCCATGATCCGAGTATTGTTCTATCATAACAAAAATGAAACGATGATAATATTAATAGTAATGATAATATTAATAGTAATGATTTAATAGTAATGATAATATTAATAGTAATGATAATATTAGTAATAATAACAATAATAATATTAATAATAATAATAATGATGATGATATAAGGAAAGGAATGATAATAACACTGGACAGTTATTGTATAATTGTATAAATCAGATTTTACAGCACTTGCAACAAAAATAAGTAATATAAGTGACAAAGATTAGAGGTTTATTGGAGAGTAGCATACAAAAGATCAACAACATTTAATGCTTTTTGTCAACTTTCTCTCAAGTATGATTAACTCTTTCACTACCACGACCCATACGCCATGGCTCATGTTGCTCACAACGCTGGGCTGCAAGTCGTGTTTCAGGGCTCTCCACCTGCTTTTGTAATAACCGAAACTGAAATCTAAGGCTGAAGAATGGTCATTTTTAGCAGGGCTCAACATATATTGCCTTTTCAACTCATATTATTTCATGTTGAAATACCTCATTCAATACCTCAGTGAGAAGTAATTTAAAAACAGGTACCGCTGATTTAAGGGCCATTATATCAGGTACGAGCCCATCAATGAAAAGTAGTCACTGAACTCTATTGAAAACTATAAAACAGCATGCACTTTTACTTTTAAAGATGTTTTGAGTATGGCACCAAGTGGGTAAAATTAATAACTTTGTGGACACTGTTCTTCCACTGTATGAAAAGGATAACAAAAAATACTACCTACATGATTGCTTAACCCTATATATATGTACGCTCTGGGGTCATTTTGTACCTTCACATTTTAGAATACTTTTAGAGCAAAGATCCCTTGGAAACTTTCAGTATTTCTCAAAAAATCATTTTGACAGACTGCCAGGCAAAGCGTATGGATTGGATTAGTGAGTAAATTTCCTCTTTGGAAAGTGGTAGCACAGAGCTCCCCACATAGTATGGATACGAAAGTAAAACACAACATATAGTGAGGTAAAAAAAACAACAACCCAAAAACCAATCACTCACTCTTGTTTGAAGCACTACGCTGCCAACAGCTGTCCGTGATAGAAGTTCCTTCGCAGCCAAAGACGTCCGGGACAATGAGCCACAGTGGCAACATCCACGAAGCAGCTTCACAGCAACAGCCATTATATCTGAAAGTTAGAGTTAACTTCAAATTTATGTTTTATGTAAATTTTTATCTTTAGACCCGCATGCAGTTGCACTATTTCGGTTGTTGAACTGCCATAATTTTTACTGCAGACACATATGATTTATATTCATCGTCACAAAAAGCCCAGGTTGTAAATCAACTGTTTTCAAGAGAATATAAACTTTATTGCAAAACAATAAATGAATCTCGCAGAGGCTACATTCATAGTGCCCTGAATGTAATTTGCAATCCATTCTCCCTTGTTTCTTCGAACGACTTTCATTTTCAAATTGTTGAGCGTTACCGGGTCCGCACAAGGGAAGAGGATCAAAATCGTGTTCTGCGCGCTGAGCGAAAGAGGCTTTGTCGACCGCGGCTGTTTTGCTGTGCCCGTCTTCGCCCTCCGTAAACTCCGTTGCATTCGGGTCACCGTTGTATTAGCCTATATTTCACGCGAGTATTCCTGTGCCGCTTTCTCATTCACTTTGAATTTTGAGCAACTGTAGCTTTCAGTTGTACCTCTGTGTCAGTGGTGGATGATTCACGGCGCCGTGAACTGCGAATATGATGAAATACCATGCCCCCTTGAAACCCCCCCATGTCGTTAAAAACAAATCAAATTAAATGTTACACAAATGGTCTTTTTGTAAAAATAATAGGCTATTTTATTTTCAGAAGTCCATACATGTTATAATTTTTTTTAACCAACCATTCAATATGTGATGGAGGTCCAAATTTGTGTAAAGCAGAGAGATAAAAAATTAACTGACTTTTCAGTGTTCAGTTTTCGGTTCAATTTCCCTTTTGACTTTGAACAGTGGATCCATCCATGGAAGTAAAATTTACGAAGTGGCTATTTCTCCGAACGCTCGGGAAAATAAACCTGATTCAATCTCTATTTCTTCTGTTTCCGTTTTCGAGATTTTTCGGTTATTTGCGAGAGTTCGGCTTCATCTTTCATTCTTCCATTCTGTGAGGACAGGGAAGAAGCATTTTTAGCATCGAATTCAATTTCTAGAGCTAGATCTAGACTCTAGATTCTAGATCTAGAGATTTTTAAATGTCTAGGCCTAAGCCTAAGCATTCAGATACTTCAATTGTGGTTGGGGCAATGTTTCTGAACTATCTTTATTTGAAAATAACCCACGGTTGCAAGTCCGAGAGCCTAACCACTAGGCCACCAATGCCACAAAAGTTTGAGGCTAGTGAGCCTCTGTTTGTTTCTCTACATAACGTGTGAGATTCCAACGCATCGGGGAGGAAAGGATCACCACCCAGAGAGAAACAGGTTTGGCTAAGCCCTGCTGTAGGTGCAGGCAGACAGAAGGTTAGTGTTAAACATTGGTTTATGTTCAAGTAACAACAGCAATCACTTTTGTTTCTTGTGTAAACAAACGGGAAGGCAATTTCCAAAGAGCCCAAAGATCAAGCCCTACCCTTCCATTATAATACTGACAGACAACTTTCACTGGGATATGGGGTACCGGGGACTTCAATAAGATATGAATGAGAGTAAGAAGTCTGACTTACTGTTGTACTAGATCTTGATATAGATCTAGATTCTAGATCTAAAGACAATCTATCCAGATCTAGAATTGGAATCTAGATCTAGATCTAGAAATCTAGTACCGGTAAGCAATACGTAGTCGAGGTCAAACCCTACCTACTTTCGTTTTCCAACCCCTCTCCGAGAAAACGGAAGTAGCTAGCTAGGCGTGATATATTAAAAAGTTGAGACGAAAACACTGGATTTCACCGAAACAAAGTCTGTGGAATAAAAATTAACAACAATGCATTAGCCTATAATAATATATTAGTAGAAGTAGTAGTATCATTAGATCTGTTACTTTTAGTATCATTATTTTTTTCATTATCATTAATATAATTATTATTATCATATTATTATAAAACAGTTAAAATATTATATCTTATAATCCACCAGCTTGGCTCCCGGAACTTTTCAGAGTGCAGCAACGGCCAAACCTTAAACTTAAATATAACAGAAGATATCTTAGATCTAGATCTAGGTAATATATAAATAATACTACTGTTTTTGCTAAAATAGGCCTACGTCTCTCTCTCTCTCTCTCTCTCTCTCTCTCTCTCTCTCTCTCTCTCTCTCTCTCTCTCTCTCTCTCTCTCTCTCTCTCTCTCTCTCTCTCTCTCTCTCTCTCTCTCTCACTCTCTCTCACTCTCACTCTCTCGTTCTATCGTCTCTCCCTCTCTGTCTCAATCTCTCGCGTTCTCTCTCATTGAACGCTCTGATCTCCCATAGCACACATAATATTATTATTCTCTATCTCACAATCTCACTCTATCTATACAATACAACATATAATATTCTGTCTCAAAATCACGCACATAAAATAGGACGGACACATACAAACACGCTCACACATACACACATACATACATACATACATACATACATACACACATACATACATACATACATACATACATACATACATACATACATACATACATACATACATACATACATACATACATACATACATACATACATACATACATACATACATACATACATACATACATACATACATACATACATACGCACATAACATACATACATATTATACATACAACCATCCATGCATACATACATACATGCATACACACATACACACACACACACACACACACACACACACACACACACACACACACACACATATATATATATATATATATATATATATATATATATATATATATATATATATATATATATATATATATAATATACACAAACACCCATGCACACTATAGACCTACATTATACATATGCCAACACTTTTAGACACATGTTTAGGCCTACACACTCTCCCCCCCCCCCCCCTTTCTACACACACGCATACACACATACACTTCATACACACACACACACACACACACACACACACACACACACACACACACACACACACACACACACACACACAAACGCGAGCGCATGGCTCCCACTTTCAACAAACACAAAATTTTAATTATAACCCACGGACAGTATTTCTCTTGTTAACACACTGTCCATTACACCGCTTTAAAACTTTAGATTACCTTTGAACTTTGAACCTTCAACTGTGACTCTAGCCTTTACCCTTTACTCTGTTGTGTCGACCATCCGAACAAAAACAAGTGTTTTCTGTCTGGTCCAGCAAGTACCTAACGGACTAGAAAGAAAGAGAAATGGGTGTGCATTGCTAATTAATGTACAAGAAGATGGTCTTTTTTTATTAATATAATATACTTGTGCACTGTGTGGTGTAAAATTTCTGCCACTGTAACTGTAATGTAAGTATAAGCACTTTAAAGCACAGTCTATTGATGCCATATTCTCTTCTACTAGATTAAGTACTCTTTATTTAAATTAAATTTTGTTATCATCGACATAATGATTAGGCCTATGTTATGATTGAATTGTTACACTTTCTGACTCCCCCCCTCACTCAACCAGAGACCAAGCAAGGCAAAGTCTCTGACTCAATTACTGAAAAGTTTCGACCTGGATTTAGGACCCCTGTCTGTTACGACAGGACCTGGTTCATATTGTTATATATTTAGCTCTTCTATCACTGCAAGTCATTTTAATAAGAAGCCCTTTTTATTTGAGGCCAGATTTCACAACAATCAACCAGTTTCTTTGCAAACACAAGTTCAATTCAAAAACATCCTTTTTGCTCTGAAGAAAGAGGGTCAGATGCCTGCCTTCTAAAAAATTGAATAATTGATTAGCTTTTAGGATGAGTAAGTGAGTAAAAGTTACTAAAAGTGCCCACCATTACAAAATTTTAAAAAATATTTTCAAAGTGCTTCAGCTTGTAAATTTCTAACAGTACAGACTCTATTTCTAGCATAAAATTATTGTTGGCTATAGATCTATGTTGTGCTGTCTTCCTATTTCTATAATATCACTGTATGCTTTGGGGTCTTTCCTAGGCGTGGAGTGAAAAAGAGTTCAAGTGATCAGCCCACGGAATATATGTGAAGAGTGGAACGGAGTAAGCTGCCATAAACTCTGGATCTTAGAGAGCGTCAGTCAAACAAGTCAACATCCAAAGCACCCTCCACAGCAAGACCTGTGAAAATGTCGTCTACAAGGTCCAGCGTCCGCCGTTTGGCTTGCGTCACGGGCCATTTTCATCAACCTGCAGCTTCGTTTTGCAGCGGGTCCCCAGCTATTTCAGAGAAAGTTTTCGCCAAGGGTGAGTCCCATACATATATCACAGAGGTGATGAGTGTTGGTTGAGCTAGAGGTAGTTGACCTTATTCGTACTTCGTGTTTTACTACTGTATCCATACGACATGACGAACTCTCATGCCACCACTTTCCAAAGATGAAATTTGCTTGTTAATCCGATCTGTACACTTTGCAGAGTAGTCTGTCAAAATGATTTTTTGAAGAAATACTGAAAGTTTTAAAAGATCTTCGCACTAGAAGTATTCTAAAATGTGACCCCAAGGCGTACGGATAGGATTAATTGTGATGCTTCGTGGGAATCGGATGGCTGGAGGGTGCCCGTGGAAGGTCCTCTATACTTCTTTTCCTCCCTCTCTGTTATTTCTATTTCTTCCTGACACTATATATTATATGTGAAGTGTGCTGACAAAATTAGTAACATCTTGGATTCGATCCCTATGGAAATAGGTATACCACACTTAAAGGTGAAGTTTTTACTATTTATACGAATGAAATAGTAAGGCTTTTTATAAGTTTAGAGAATGGCATCAATAGAAAATCTACAAATTTGACCCTAGTGTCGATTTTTGGCCAATATCTCCATCTGTGGAATGCGAGAAGCAACTCATTTTGTCAGCACGCCTCACATAATATGACTGCTATTGTGTCGATGTGCTTCTCTTTACTTTTATACTCAAACTCCAAGTTTGTGGGAATTCACTCCTCTTCTGTGATACAGGGTCAATTTGTGTTTTGCTCTTGGGTTGGAAGCCTACCTTCTAGATGATCTAGGACTACATGATGTATTGTGGTGGTTGGTGCGTAAAAACAACCAACACCATTAAAACCATTTTTCTCTCTCTCTAGGTGGGTGGTTGGTGGGTGCCTTGGTGTGGTTTGCAGTTCAATGCTCCTTTTTTTCTATCAAACGTCTATCGTCCTGATCTCTCGATCCCCCTTCTTTTTTGTGTTTGTTACTCTCTTGTAACACCTCTAATCTTCATACCCTCTGGGGCAGTGCTTACTGTCTGAAGTGTCTTTAGGCTATTCATTAACATATTATAAATGTTCTTATGCACTGTAGAATTGTAAATGGACTGATTCTTAAATGTCATGCTCATAAGTGTGCCTGAACTGCAACTGGGAACTGCTGCTTATTCTTTCCTAATCCTTACTATCATCATTTTCCTCTACTTCTTTTGTATGTTTGTCACACTCTTCTGACCTATTATTTCCGGGGTGCCTTGATAGTCGAAGCAGACCTTAATACTGTTGAAGCTAGAGAGGTGAGCAGAGTATGCCTGATTCCCTGTAAGGACTTCTCTGTTGACATCCACCCATTGGCGCTCATATGACCTTATGCAGTTGTGAGCGCCACAAAATCTCTACTTATACTTTAACACTCAAATCTTTGGCACTTATATAGCCTTATCGTGTTGCAAGTGCTGTAAAACTCTTGTAACTAAAACAAAATCTCTCTGTCTAGGGTCAGCCCTCCCACCTCTCACCCCAGGACGGCTGCGGCTGTATAGCATGCGACTCTGCCCGTGGGCTCAAAGGACACGCTTGGTGCTGGCTCACAAGAACATTCCGTGAGTGAGGTCGTCTGTGGTCTGGGCTTATATTTCATCTTTCATTCCCTGTAGGCTTGGCCTGATCTCTGTCTCTTTCCCTTTCTTTCTTTCCTTTTTTTCTTTTCTTTCTTTTTTTGTATCTTTGTCTAATCTTGTTCCATTTTTCTTCCTTTCTCTTCTCCATGTTTTCTTTCTTTCTGTTTGTTTTTTCTTTCTCTTTTTTTTTCTTATTACTCTTTCCTTTCCTTTTTAAAAAATTCTTATTGTAGATCTCTATGTTTTTGTTTCTTTCTTTTCTTGCATCTTCTTTCTTTACTTTCACCTTCTTTCTTTTATTTGTTTGTTATTGTTTGTTTGTTCTTTTGTTTGTTTGTTTGTTTCTTTCTGTAGTTCACTCTTTCTTTCCCACACAGGTGTGAAACATTCAACTTGCACCTGGCCAAGAAGCCTAAGTGGTTCTGAGAGCGGAACCCCGTTGGCTTGGCCTCTCTGTCTTAGTTCCTTTCTTTCTTACTCTTTTTCTTTTCTGTCTTTCTTATTTATGAGTCTTTTTTCTTTCTATTTTTCACTCCCTCTTTCTTTCTTTTTTCTTTCTTTTTTTTTCTTTCTTTCATTCTTTCTTTACATAGTTCTCTTTTCCATTATTTTCTTTACATCTTTTTTTTCTTCCCTTTGATTTTCTTTCTTTCTCTCTTCCTTTTCGTCTTGTTTGTTTGTTTGTTGGATGGTTTTTTGTTCTTTCTGTCTTTCTCTCTGTATACATTTATGTAGTTCACTTTTTCCTTCCCACACAGGTATGAAACGGTCAACGTTCACCTGGCAAAGAAGCCTAAGTGGTTCTGGGAGCGGAACCCGGTCGGCCTGGTGCCGGTGCTGGAGCGGGATGGTATGGTGCTGTGTGAGTCCTCGGCCACCTGCATGTGGCTGGACGACGCCTTCCCGGAGAACAGACTACAGTCCAGCGACCCGTACATCCGCGCCTGGGACCGTGTACTGGAGGAGTACTACGGACGGGTTTGTGGCACTATTTGTCTGTTCTTATTTCTCATTCTAGGGGGCTGTTTATGAATGTTTGATGTGAGGTCCGCACTTGTGGGTCGCAATTCATATTTTGAACTAATGTGAAAATAACCAACTTTTGTCCTTTGTGATATCACATGGAACTGTTTGTCTATCCTTTAATTGTTTCTCCAACTGCGCTGGCTATTTGTGAATGTTTCTCCAACTGCGCTGGCTATTTGTGATTGTTTCTCCAACTGCGCTGGCTATTTGTGAATGTTTCTCCAACTGCGCTGGCTATTTGTGAATGTTTCTCCAACTGCGCTGGCTATTTGTGAATGTTTCTCCAACTGCGATGGCTATTTGTGAGTGTTTCTCCAACTGCGCTGGCTATTTGTGAATGTTTCTCCAACTGCGCTGGCTATTTGTGAATGTTTCTCCAACTGCGCTGGCTATTTGTGAATGTTTCTCCAACTGCGATGGCTATTTGTGAGTGTTTCTCCAACTGCGCTGGCTATTTGTGAATGTTTCTCCAACTGCGCTGGCTATTTGTGAATGTTTCTCCAACTGCGCTGGCTATTTGTGAATGTTTGGTGTGGGTGTCCTACTTGTGGTTTTTAGTTTTAGTTTTAGTAAGGTTTTACTATCAAGGCACTCCAGAAATAGCAGTTTACAAGAGAGTTACAAACATACGTGAGTATGTGTGTGCACGAGTATGTAACACTATGTGCCTTTAAAATTGATTTGTAAATCCATAATAATATGTATCATGTTAAGCGCATAGAGCATTGCATAAGTGGATATGTGCTATATAAATGCAATCCATTATCATTTATTATTTTTGTGGGTGGCCTTGATTTTATGCGGACTGGTTTGTCACTCCATCAATCTTTTTTCCAACTGTACTGTTTGGTTGTAAATGTTTGATGTGGCCATGGGGGTCCCTACAAGTGAGTGGATATGTGAGGCCTTCACTTTTGAGTCACCGTGATGTCATGCAGAAGGGTTTGTTGCTCTGTAAACCTTTTTTTTCTTTCCAACTGGCTATATGTGAATGTTTGATGTGGGGCCGGCCCCCACTTGTAGGTCACCATGGCATGATGTAGAGTGAGGATTTGTCGCTGCATCAATCTTTTCTCCTGTTTAGTTGAGTTTTTGTTCTCTGAAACTCAGTGACCTCTGAGTTTGTTGAATTCGAGTGTTTGTTGTAAAAAAAAAGATGGAAATAATGCGATAAGATCATCTCTGTCGTATGCTGACAATACGCCTTTTGTTATTCACAGCATTTTATAGAAAAAGAGTTTTTTGTCAGCGTAACCATTTAAAAATAGTGTTCTTCCGAAATTCGAGTCACAGATTCACTTTGATTTTTTCACACAACTAGAGTAACTGATCAGGCAAATAAAAATGTTGGCGCCGAAATGAAAAAGGCGTTTTGTCAGCTAACGGCAGATCTGCTTCGATTATGTCAGGGTTTGAATGTAAGGGGAGAGAACAAATGGTGCCCCAAAGTGCTTTCTGATATGAGTGGTTGCCTCTCTTGACAAAGCCCAAGCCCATGAATAACGAGGTCACTTTTTTATAGAGTGAACTACACCTGAACTTAAAAGAGATTTTTCAACATAATTATATAATATAACATGTGTATCTCTCTCTCTCTCTCTCTCTCTCTTTCTCTCTCTCTCTCTCTCTCTCTCTCTCTCTCTCTCTCACCCTCTCTGTATCTGTCTCTCTCTCACTCTCTCTCTCTCTCACTCTCTCTCGCTCTCTCTTTCCCTCTCACTCCCTCCTTCTCTCTCTTTCACTCTCTAAATCTCCCTCAACCCCTCTCTTTTTCTCTCTCTCCCTCCCTCTTCCCCCCCACCTCTCTCTCTCTCTCTCTCTTCCCCCCCCACCTCTCTCTCTCTCTCTCTCTCTCTCTCTCTCTCTCTCTCTCTCTCTCTCTCTCCCTCTCTCTCTCTCTCTCTCTCTCTCTCTCTCTCTCTCTCTCTCTCTCCCTCTCTCTCTCTCTCTCTCTCTCTCTCTCATTTATTTATTTATTTTGATTTCTATTTCTGGTTTTTAATCTAGCTTGCCTCAAGTTTGTATGGGCTTCTGAAACCTGATGAGAGTGAAACGGCTCTGAAACAAGTACACAAGTGTTATGCCTACTATGAGGACGTCCTGGTGAAAAGAGGCGGTCCTTTCTTTGGAGGTAAGAGGGAGAGAGAGAGAGTATCTTTGTGGGTGGTTGATGGGTGCTCTGATGTGTTTTACTGCTCTTTCCTGTCAAACATTTATTGTCCTTTTAAACTCTACTTCTTTTCTTTTGCTGTGTTACTTTCTAGTAACATCGCTAATCTTCAGCACTTACTTAACCTAATAGTATTTCAAGCACCGTAAAACTTCTTCCTTAAACTAAAAGACATTTTTTTTGTAAGAACTGCTCAACTCTTCCCATTCCATTCATTGCACACAGCGCCACCCTTCTGTATATATGTTAGGCACCATGAGAGAATCCGCCCCTGAAGGTGGGGGGGCCCCATAGTTTTACTATGGGGGAGTAAAGAATACACCTGCCGTGATACTGCGTGTCGTAAGAGGCGACTAAAGGTGCATAGGTCTGGCCACCTGAAAAGTGACAGTTTGCGGAGGGCCAACTACCCGACCCAGTAAAAAAGGAAAGTTATAGAAACACGAACAAACATGCCTTATAATTTTTCCATCTTGGGAGACGGAGGAGCTTCTGCATCAGCAGGAACAATGAAGGACAGCGGACAAAGCCGAAAGGACTCTTCTGACCCAAAACCTTCTCTGTCGAACAAGTCTCTCTGGATTGCGTTGTGGAATGTTCGCACCTTGTATGAAGCAGGAAAGAGTTCTCAAGTAGTACAAGAGATGAAGAGATTCAGGCTGCACATACTAGGAGTCAGCGAAACCCACTAGATACAGTCTGGGAAACCCACTGGATACAGTCTGGACAGAAGCAGCTCAGCTCGGGGGAACAAATATTATATTCTGGGAGGGAAGACAAGCACCATGCGGAGGGAGTTGGAATTATTTTGAGTAAGTATGCGCAGAAGTCACTTACAGGATGGGAACCACATGGGAAGAGGATCATCATGGCTTCTTTCACTACCAGAAGTAAGAGCATCAACATGAACATAGTACAGATCTACGGATGCATTGACAACAGCTAATGATGTCAAGAAATCACTAAGAAAAGACAAGGAGGAATTCATGAACAGGCTGGCGGAGAAGGCAGAGGAAGCAGCGGTAGGAGGGCACGTGTGAATCCTTTACCAGACCACAAGAACACTTTCTGGAAAATACGGGAAACCTGAAGTACCAATAAAGGACCAAAAGGGGAAAACCATTTTTGGAAAGGAAGCTCAGTCCAAACGATGGTTAGAGCATTTCAACAGTCTTCTGAACAAACGACCACCGAGTAACCCACCAAACATCCTGCCAACAAGAAATGAGTTACCTATCTGCTGTGATGCTCCTTCAAAACAAGAGATTCTGGATGCCATTAAGAAGCTGAACAAAGATAAAGCAGCCGGTCCCGACCAGATTCCACCTGAAGCCCTAAAAGCAGATGCCAATGTGACGGCAGACATCCTCCTCCCACTGTTTACCAGGATCTGGAATGAGAGCACGTTCCCAAAGGATTGGAAAGAAGGACACCTCGTGAAGCTTCCAAAAAAGGGGGATCTCAGCAACTGCAGCAACTACAGAGGGATCACTCTTCTCTCAATACCAGGTAAGGTCTTCAACAGAATCATTCTGGAGAGAATCAAGACAGCAACGGATCCAAGACTACGGGATGAACAGGCTGGTTTCCGGAAAAATCGCTCAACCACCGACCAGATTGCCACGCTGAGGATTATTGTGGAACAGTCCCTGGAGTGGAACTCCCAGCTGATCGTCAACTTCCTTGACTATGAGAAGGCTTTTGACAGTGTAGACCGAGCAACACTATGGAAGATAATGAGACACCACGGAATCCCACAGAAGTTGGTGAAGATCATCAAGAGCATGTACGAAGAGACAAGTTGCAGGGTTGTACATGATGGCCAGCTCACTGACAACTTTGACATCAAGACTGGTGTGAGACAGGGATGTTTATTATCACCGTTCCTCTTCATATTGGCAGTTGACTGGCTGATGAAGGAAACCACCAGATGACACAGAAACGGTATACAGACGACCCCATTGACACAGTTGGACGATCTGGACTTTCCAGATGACTTGGCGCTTCCGTCACACACTCAGGAACAGATGCAAGCAAAGACAACAATTTTAAACAGCCTATCCGAGTCTGTTGGATTGAGGATCCATCTTGGAAAGTCGAAAGTCCTAAGGATAGATGCACGGCGAAAGGAGCAGGTCACAGTACAAGGAAATGCACTAGAAGACGTCGAATCCTTCTGCTATCTTGGGAGTATAATTGACAGAGAGGGAGGAACAGGCGCTGAAATAAAGCCCCGCATTGGAAAGGCACAGGCTGCATTTATTTCTTTGAGCAGGATTTGGAGGACCAGGGATATCTCATTTCGAACAAAGCTTAGAATTGTCAACTCAGATGTGAAGTCAGTCTTGTATGGATGTGAGACGTGGAACGCATCCCTTATGTGCATAAAGAGGATCCAGATTTTCTTGAACAAGTGTCTGAGGAGGCTGCTGAGGATCAAATAGACAGACAGGATCACCAACGAGGAAGTATTAAGGAGAACCAGACAGAGCCAGGTCAGAGATGAGATGGGAAGAAGACGTTGGCGATGAATTAAACACTCTCAGGAAGTCAAGCAGCTGAATAACAAGAAAAGTGTTAGATTGGAACCCACAGGGTAAAAGATCAAGGGGAAGACCTCGTGGAACCTGGAGAAGAGTCACGGAAATGGATGTACAGAAAAGTGGGAAGACGTGGAGTGACATCAAGCGACTAGCCCAGGATAGGGAAAGGTGGAATGTGTTTGTTCGTGGCTTATACTGACCCAGGGTGAGAAAGGCAATGATGATGATGGTGACCATGAGAAAATCAGCGCAAATCTTTGCCAGTTTTTATCTGCCAGAGTTAGTCTTGTCAGCCCTAGCAGATTTCAATAAAAGTCATCCCAGTCCTTATTCCTTCAATTTCTCTTCAAGAAATATTCCCCTCTGCAGATGCATTGGTCATTGGGAGGCAATTCTTCATGAATATTATAATTATTATTATTATTATTTTAACACAAAAGAAAGCGAGACTCTGCTAAATCTCTTTTACCGACATTGCATTGGCTTCCTGTTGAGAAAAGAATTGTGTGCAATTTGGCCACCCTTTGTCACAAATGTTTGAATGATAATGCACCATCATATTTAATTTATCAGATCTGGTAAGACTACGTTCGAACTCGCAGTTTAAGGTCATCAGCTGACAAAAAGAAATTTATTTTACCATCTTTGAAACTTAAAACAATGGGTGAAAGGGCATTTGAATACCTAGGCCCCAAGATCTAGAATACTTTACCGAGTACTTTAAGAGAGATCAAATCTTTAGATTCATTCAAATGTCAGCTGAAGTCGTTTTTGTTTTTAAATTAATAAGATGAATATTTGGAGGGATTTTCTTTAAGTCAGAGCTCAACGTTTTATGTTACTGTTGTATGTTGTACTGTATTGTAAAGCACTTAGAGCCTGTGTACTTAAAACAGGATTGAGCGCTATATAAATGTCATTTATTATTATTATTATTATTATTATTATTATTATTATCATTATCATTATCATCACCATTATTATTATCCTCATTAATATCATTAATTTTTTAGTTGTTCTTCTTCTGCTTTCTTCTTCTCCTCTTCCTCCTCCTCATCATCATTGTCATCATTAATCATCTTTATTTTTATTATCTTATATTATTATTATTAAATTATTAATATTATTATTATTATTATTTTTATTATTATTATTATTGTCATTCCCATCGTTATAGGATCCAAGCCTTCTCTGATCGACTACATGGTGTGGCCGCACATGGAGAGGATCCCAGCAGTCTCGGAGAAATGGGCCCCGGCGGCCGCGCTGGACAAGGCCAGGTACCCCAAACTGGACGCCTGGTACCGGAGCATGTACCAACTGCCCGCTGTGAAGGACACCATGTTTGATCACGAGACGCATCGCCAGTTTCTGATATCTCTTAGGGAGAAAACATATAATTACGACATCGGTTTGTGAGCGGAAGGACACTGGTATGAGGACACGGGGATGTTTGAAGTGAATTGAAGATGGTTTTTTTTTTAACATAGTCAGTGAAAAACTTGCTATTATATTGACGTGATTGGCTTAGGAGAGGATGACATTCGAAGCTGAATTTTTATGTGGACAATGAATATGTACAATTATGTCTTCGGCTTACGACGAGTTGGACTTTTGTATCTGAATTGAAGCTGAATTTTTATGTGGTCAATGAAAATGTAGACTTATGTTATTGACTTGTGAGAGAATGGACTCTTAGTAGTCTTAGACATCTGAAGACGAATATTTTTGTGATCACTTATGTCATGGGCTTGCGAGGAGATGCCTCTGCGATGTTCAAAGCTGGATTTTTATGTGGTCAGTGAAAAACTAAGCTTTCAGTGTTGAAATGTGAGATAACACTTAAATCATTGCTTAATCCTATATGTACGTAGTGTTATACTATCGTATCCATATGACGTGGGGAACTCTGTGACATCACTTTACAGAGAGGAAATTTACTCGTTAGTCCGATCCGTACGCTTTGCATAGCAGTCTGTCAAAATGATTTTTTGAGAAATACTGAAAGTTTTAAAGAGATCTTCGTACTAGAAGTATTCTAAAATGTGAAGAATTACAACCCTGGGGGTACAAAATGACCCCAGGGCGTACGGATAGGGTTAAGATTGGCCTCAGTTTTTGAGCTATTGACCACAGACCCCTCAACCTGTTAAAATGTTCAGAAAATAAAGGGTCTAAGAGACACATTTTGCTCAAATATATTATGGCCTTTACAAATTTAAAAAACTGTGAATCATTTCATACTTAACTCATTCAATGCTGAGGACAACAGCAATGAACTCCCCTCATATACAGGGCAGTTTTGTTTTATGAAAAAATGAAATTAGGTCTACCGAGGAAAATCAATCAAAACTAGCGGGCTCAATGGCTGCTCGAGCGAAAAAAATGTCTCCTTGACCTTTCCCATATTGCATCACGATTAGTTCAAATAACTTGGTATTGATTAGATAGAGGATGTCTTTCCAAGATAGTGAGGCAGATTGCGAGAATACTTGAGGCTAGTATGTGGGCAGGGTATTCTTGTACATAGCACTGAATGATCGAGTTGAGCCCGGCTGTATTTTAGCATTTTTCTTGAAACAACAAAAGGATAACTTACAACCTTTACCAGTACTTCTATCCCCTTCAATCTGGTATGGAAACAACCCAAAACAAACAGAAATGGATGCCTCACATTTGATAATACATTTAGTATGGATTTTACTGATCGTCTGAACAACGTTGATTTAAGGCACAAAAAATGTAAATTTGCAGTTGCCAAGATCTCTGAAGCTTTTATAATAATCAAAGTTTGGCGGCTATTCTCTCGTTAATTTTACATCTAAAACCAGGCAATCCCCACCTCCTTCATTTATAAACAAATATTTCCATCTATTAAGATAGATGGGTATTTTTTTCATGGAAAGCAAGACAAATGAACAGGCTTTAGGATGATACCACTCCACTAGTCCAAAAATTGATGAGCGCCTGATTCCACCTCGTCGTGACACATATATGTGAGGCAGCATAGTGAAGTCAGGCGCTCGTCAAACCAAAGAAACCAGCTTTTTTTAAAAAATCATCACATTTTACAAACACATTTCTGGGTGGATTTTGCTGGAAAATTGTTGATTGAAGTCACAAAAAATGTAAATTTACAGTTTCCAAGGACTCTCAAACTATGGAAGTCAACAAACATTGGCGGCCATTTTCTTGCTAATTTTTCTTCTGAAACCAGGCAACCCCATCTCCGCCCCCCCCCCCCCCCCCCCCCCAGGGCAGTTCTACTGTCTGAAGTGTCTTTAGGCCATTCCCAAAGGGGGATTTTAACATGTTCTCATTCACAGTACAATTGTAAATGGGCTGATTTATCAATGTCATGCCCATATTGTGCCTGAGCAACATAGGGGGAACTGCTGCTTTTTCTTTCCTCATCCTTTCTATCTTCATTTGTCCTCTACTTTTTTTATATGTTTGTCACTCTATTGTGCACTGCTATTTCTGGGTGCCTTGATAGTCGAAGCAAACTTTGTGCTGTTGAGGTTAGAGAGGGGAGCAGAGTGAGACTGATTCCCTGTAAGGACTTCTCTCTTGATATCCACCCCTTGGCGCTCATAAGACCTTATGCAGTTACGAACGCCCTTAAAACCTCTACTAAAACAAGATAATAAGTAATTAAAAACTCCAGTTGATCAGTGGCAGAAACAAACGATTTGATTGAAAAAACTTTTACCAAATCATCCGTTTTTGTTCGTGATCAAGTGGAATTTTTATTGTACTGTTTTTTATTTATTGAAGTATTAAAAATAATAATATATTTTCATGATATGGATTGATATATATTTTTATTGGTGATTAAACAATAATCAATGTTTATTAATGAGAAGCTCTGGTTGTTCTAGTTAATAATTTTTTAGAGTCATCATTGTTTTTGTTGGTGTATAGTATACTCAGACATTTTTAAAGTGCACATACTTTGTTTGTAAATATCTTTTATGCCCGTTTCAGCACTTTTGGATCTTAATAAAGAAATGATATAAGAGAAAACCGTTGGTTTTTCGCCTTTCATATCCGGCTTCCGACAGACGCTAGTTTTGTTTCGTAAATTCGATATTGTGCACTGATCTAGCCTACCTATTTATTTTGCAAAGTATAACATTGATATTGTACGGGTATATTAAAAGCAAGAAAATTAAAATGGGAATTTGAGAAAAAAGACTGAAGAGTTTGATCAAAACATGGATATTATTTCCGAAAGTCTGGATTTGAACAGCTGCAGTACGGTAGAGTACGCTAAACGGAAGTCTGATGTGTCACCAAAGATTCTGTACCAGTAGTAGAGAATCTTTGATATCACTGGGTTTCACGAGTGGCTCTGTAGGTCTGACCTGTAGCTCGCCTGGCTTGCACCGTGCAAATGAATGTATACATGATCGTGTGCTTAAGCAGCGTCGCTGTGTCGTCTGTTTTTTGTCAGCTGAACTGCGCGATGCGTCAGACGTGCTATTCAAGAGTGTTGTAAAAATGGCGGACATGTGTCGCCTCGCTTCGTGTTTATTTTCGACTGAAACTCTTCACAGATCATCAAAATCAACAAGAAGTAAGTATTATTAGGTGCTTTACTATAGAATATTGATGCTAGCATCAACACTTGGCCACAAAATCACCGAGAAATGCACTTTATCATACTTTGAAACTTCGAATCGAGAGGTTGACCTAGTTTCGACTGTTATCGTAGGCCTAGCCCTAGATCTAGGTGTGCTTCTCTAGATTCTAGATCTAGATCTAGCCTTGCATTGTAACCAATGTAAACTATCGCCGCGTGCAGCTGCAACTGCAAGTGTGTTTGTGTGTGTGTGTGGGGGGGGGGGGCTGCACTTGGCACAATTATGACATATAAAGAAGAGTTGTCCCGTCTTGGTATACAGTAATTGGTCTTTGATTACACAGTACCTAAATATAGCAAGGCAGACCCGTCAGTTGCACACCTACACACGTCGACACACAGTGCGGCTGTGCTGAGACGCAGTGAGTGTGCCTCGCGCTCGCTGAGACACAGGCGCCAACCCACAGTGCGGCTGTGATGACACGCACACGGCGTGCGCCAGGCAAGCTACAGGTCAGACCTATAAGTATAAGAGCCACTCTGGGACCGGCCTTAGGCTGTTTTGCAAAATGACTTGACTTAAGCCATTTCATGACTGCTGTCTCCCATTTAGGCTATTTTGCAAAATGACTTAATGAGCCATAATTTCTTTTCTTCCGTTTTTCAATTCTGAATGTCTTAGGCCACATTGAAAAGAATTTGACTGAAATGGACAGTTAGATCCAAGACTGAGCGTAACAAATTTGCCTAGGTGTTGGCCTAAGTATGGCTGAGGCTAAATTGAATGAGAGACGAATTTGCCTTTGTCAGACTATGCCAAATTACATGTACACTGGAAAATCAATGTCACTTTTGACCTAAGCCAATTGAATTTTTTTTTTTTTTAATTCTTTGAAATGGTTTGGAGTATATTTTTAATTTTACGTCTCAATATTATTTAATACATATTAAGCAGATGTCAAGGAGTCCAATGGTTCATCAGTTGCATTTTGGCCTAAGTCTGACTTAGGCCAAACAGGTAGCAGCTTGACAAAATTATTGTTCTACCTTCTCTTTCAAAATTGGAAGATTATTTTATTAGGGGTCGTTATCAAGCGATGTTCAAAGAATCGCACTCGAAAAAGCTTGGCATGTTGCGAAGCTCAAAAAATGTTTGACGTCAAATTTCTCAAAACTAAGTACATGTACTAAGGAGATAGGTACGGAGCAGAATTTTGAGGTAGCGACTAGCGTAGGTCAAGGCCCTACCTCCTCAGCGAAACGTTCGAAACTTGTTCCAAACCGCTCCGTCACGAAGCGGAGCGTACGGCATGCGAGCGTCGTGTGTTTACAACATGCCTTTCCAAAGTAATGAGCCGGTGAGATGACGAAGCCGTGTCCGAGTAAACACAAGGGTCCGTCAGACAGACAGAAGATGTGTGGGGCGGGCGGCATGCCACTAGTGTGATTTAGAAGACTTTTTCTATTTCTACACTCGTGAGAGGAATACCCTGTACAATAATAATAATAATAATAATTGTACAAACAAACACGAAGACTGTGTCCTCACTTCTGAGTGAGGTCTTCTTTTCCGGGAGGTAGGTTTGTTTCGTTTTGTGAATTTATCAAAATTTTACAATTTAAATTTTGAGAAATTGATTTTGTTTTTACCTTTCTTCCTCTTGTTGTTGTTGTTGTTGTTGTTGTTGGTGGTGTTGGTGGTGGTGGTGTTGTTGTTGTTGTTGTTGTTCTTCTTCTTCTTCTTCTTCTTCTTCTTCTTCTTCTTCTTCTTCTTCTTCTTCGTCGTCGTCGTCGTCGTCGTCGTCGTCGTCGTTGTCGTCGTCGACGTACCGTGTTTGTTATTTTTTTAAAGGTAAACTTGTACTTCGTCAGCGTCAAAATTTGGATCATCATGGAGTCGGCAATCGAGTGGTTACACCCGGGACCGTAAGACTGAATGTTCAGGGGTTCGAGCGTCTTGTCTGTCCGACCTTGTGGTATAGGGAAATGCATTTTACACGAATGTCCTATTATTTAGCTCAGCCCTTTCGGAGAGATAGCGTTGAACTCGGAGGTCCTGCCTCTTAAGTAACTTATTAGTGCTATTAGAGGCGTTAAACCTACGCCATTTCAATTATTTCCGTCGGTGGCCTAGTGGTTAGGCTCTCGAACTCGCAACCGTAAGGTCGTGGGTTCGAATCCTGTCAGGGGCCCGACGTTGTGTCCTTGGGAAAGGTACTTTGCACAAATTTTCCTCACTTCACCCAGGTGGAAATGGGTACCC
>NW_004797629.1:235419-239931 GCF_000002075.1 Aplysia californica | reverse complement strand
CTTCTTCCTCAGCTCCCCATAACCCCTCCCCCCAGGGCAGTTCTACTGTCTGAAGTGTCTTTAGGCCATTCCCAAAGGGGGATTTTAACATGTTCTCATTCACAGTACAATTGTAAATGGGCTGATTTATCAATGTCATGCCCATATTGTGCCTGAGCAACATAGGGGGAACTGCTGCTTTTTCTTTCCTCATCCTTTCTTTCTTCATTTCTCCTCTGCTTTTTTTATCTGTTTGTCACTCTATTGTGCACTGCTATTTCTGGGTGCCTTGATAGTCGAAGCAAACTTTGTGCTGTTGAGGTTAGAGAGGGGAGCAGAGTGAGACTGATTCCCTGTAAGGACTTCTCTCTTGATATCCACCCCTTGGCGCTCATATGACCTTATGCAGTTGCGAGCGCCGTAAAACCCTCTACTAAAACAAGATAATAAGTAATTAAAAACTCCAGTTGATCAGTGGCAGAAACAAACGATTTGATTGAAAAAACTTTTACCAAATCATCCGTTTTTGTTCGTGATCAAGTGGAATTTTTATTGTACTGTTTTTTATTTATTGAAGTATAACAAAAAATAATATATTTTCATGATATGGATTGATATATATTTTTATTGGTGATTAAAAAATAATCAATGTTAATTTATGAGAAGCTCTGGTTGTTCTAGTTAATAATTTTTTAGAGTCATCATTGTTTTTGTTGGTGTATAGTATACTCAGACATTTTTAAAGTGCACATACTTTGTTTGTAAATATCTTTTATGCCCGTTTCAGCACTTTTGGATCTTAATAAAGAAATGATATAAGAGAAAACCGTTGGTTTTTCGCCTTTCATATCCGGCTTCCGACAGACGCTAGTTTTGTTTCGTAAATTCGATATTGTGCACTGATCTAGCCTACCTATTTATTTTGCAAAGTATAACATTGATATTGTACGGGTATATTAAAAGCAAGAAAATTAAAATGGGAATTTGAGAAAAAAGACTGAAGAGTTTGATCAAAACATGGATATTATTTCCGAAAGTCTGGATTTGAACAGCTGCAGTACGGTAGAGTACGCTAAACGGAAGTCTGATGTGTCACCAAAGATTCTGTACCAGTAGTAGAGAATCTTTGATATCACTGGGTTTCACGAGTGGCTCTGTAGGTCTGACCTGTAGCTCGCCTGGCTTGCACCGTGCAAATGAATGTATACATGATCGTGTGCTTAAGCAGCGTCGCTGTGTCGTCTGTTTTTTGTCAGCTGAACTGCGCGATGCGTCAGACGTGCTATTCAAGAGTGTTGTAAAAATGGCGGACATGTGTCGCCTCGCTTCGTGTTTATTTTCGACTGAAACTCTTCACAGATCATCAAAATCAACAAGAAGTAAGTATTATTAGGTGCTTTACTATAGAATATTGATGCTAGCATCAACACTTGGCCACAAAATCACCGAGAAATGCACTTTATCATACTTTGAAACTTCGAATCGAGAGGTTGACCTAGTTTCGACTGTTATCGTAGGCCTAGCCCTAGATCTAGGTGTGCTTCTCTAGATTCTAGATCTAGATCTAGCCTTGCATTGTAACCAATGTAAACTATCGCCGCGTGCAGCTGCAACTGCAAGTGTGTTTGTGTGTGTGTGTGGGGGGGTGGGGCTGCACTTGGCACAATTATGACATATAAAGAAGAGTTGTCCCGTCTTGGTATACAGTAATTGGTCTTTGATTACACAGTACCTAAATATAGCAAGGCAGACCCGTCAGTTGCACACCTACACACGTCGACACACAGTGCGGCTGTGCTGAGACGCAGTGAGTGTGCCTCGCGCTCGCTGAGACACAGGCGCCAACCCACAGTGCGGCTGTGATGACACGCACACGGCGTGCGCCAGGCAAGCTACAGGTCAGACCTATAAGTATAAGAGCCACTCTGGGACCGGCCTTAGGCTGTTTTGCAAAATGACTTGACTTAAGCCATTTCATGACTGCTGTCTCCCATTTAGGCTATTTTGCAAAATGACTTAATGAGCCATAATTTCTTTTCTTCCGTTTTTCAATTCTGAATGTCTTAGGCCACATTGAAAAGAATTTGACTGAAATGGACAGTTAGATCCAAGACTGAGCGTAACAAATTTGCCTAGGTGTTGGCCTAAGTATGGCTGAGGCTAAATTGAATGAGAGACGAATTTGCCTTTGTCAGACTATGCCAAATTACATGTACACTGGAAAATCAATGTCACTTTTGACCTAAGCCAATTGAATTTTTTTTTTTTTTAATTCTTTGAAATGGTTTGGAGTATATTTTTAATTTTACGTCTCAATATTATTTAATACATATTAAGCAGATGTCAAGGAGTCCAATGGTTCATCAGTTGCATTTTGGCCTAAGTCTGACTTAGGCCAAACAGGTAGCAGCTTGACAAAATTATTGTTCTACCTTCTCTTTCAAAATTGGAAGATTATTTTATTAGGGGTCGTTATCAAGCGATGTTCAAAGAATCGCACTCGAAAAAGCTTGGCATGTTGCGAAGCTCAAAAAATGTTTGACGTCAAATTTCTCAAAACTAAGTACATGTACTAAGGAGATAGGTACGGAGCAGAATTTTGAGGTAGCGACTAGCGTAGGTCAAGGCCCTACCTCCTCAGCGAAACGTTCGAAACTTGTTCCAAACCGCTCCGTCACGAAGCGGAGCGTACGGCATGCGAGCGTCGTGTGTTTACAACATGCCTTTCCAAAGTAATGAGCCGGTGAGATGACGAAGCCGTGTCCGAGTAAACACAAGGGTCCGTCAGACAGACAGAAGATGTGTGGGGCGGGCGGCATGCCACTAGTGTGATTTAGAAGACTTTTTCTATTTCTACACTCGTGAGAGGAATACCCTGTACAATAACAATAATAACAACAATTGTACAAACAAACACGAAGACTGTGTCCTCACTTCTGAGTGAGGTCTTCTTTTCCGGGAGGTAGGTTTGTTTCGTTTTGTGAATTTATCAAAATTTTACAATTTAAATTTTTGAGAAATTGATTTTGTTTTTACCTTTCTTCCTCTTGTTGTTGTTGTTGTTGTTGTTGTTGGTGGTGTTGGTGGTGGTGGTGTTGTTGTTGTTGTTGTTGTTCTTCTTCTTCTTCTTCTTCTTCTTCTTCTTCTTCTTCTTCTTCTTCTTCTTCTTCTTCTTCTTCTTCTTCTTCTTCTTCTTCTTCTTCTTCTTCTTCTTCTTCTTCTTCTTCTTCTTCTTCTTCTTCTTCTTCTTCTTCTTCTTCTTCTTCTTCTTCTTCGTCGTCGTCGTCGTCGTCGTCGTCGTCGTCGTTGTCGTCGTCGACGTACCGTGTTTGTTATTTTTTTAAAGGTAAACTTGTACTTCGTCAGCGTCAAAATTTGGATCATCATGGAGTCGGCAATCGAGTGGTTACACCCGGGACCGTAAGACTGAATGTTCAGGGGTTCGAGCGTCTTGTCTGTCCGACCTTGTGGTATAGGGAAATGCATTTTACACGAATGTCCTATTATTTAGCTCAGCCCTTTCGGAGAGATAGCGTTGAACTCGGAGGTCCTGCCTCTTAAGTAACTTATTAGTGCTATTAGAGGCGTTAAACCTACGCCATTTCAATTATTTCCGTCGGTGGCCTAGTGGTTAGGCTCTCGAACTCGCAACCGTAAGGTCGTGGGTTCGAATCCTGTCAGGGGCCCGACGTTGTGTCCTTGGGAAAGGTACTTTGCACAAATTTTCCTCACTTCACCCAGGTGGAAATGGGTACCCGGTTATAGACAGTGAACGATCTTGTCAGTTTGATAGTGTTTGAGGGCGTGAAATCCGCAGCTTGCACTGTATGCTTCTGCGGAAGCCGAGAATGTTTCTGAGTGTTTTCAGATGGTCTGCTGGGGTAATGATAGTTGTAAAGCGCATAGAGCATTCTCTGGAGCATGGATATGCGCTATATAAATGCAATTATTCTTATTCTTATTTCCCATTTCCCATTTTCAATTTAGATCATCTAGGAAACAGGCTGCTTTGGTCGTGTTTGTCAGCCCTGTCTGAGATGGAAACTGTGTCCCAACTGACAGACTTCGAGGATATTGTACTCGATTAGAATTAAAATAAAAACTCTCCTAATGTGAATGAAACTCACATCTACGTTTAACAGCGAAGCATTCAACCGTTACACCACAAACTCTGATTTACCTAGAAATATTACGAATCAACTTCTAATAAGATATTAAATGATAATATTATATTTTTATGTTGATGCAGCAGATATAATAATGATAGATAGCATTTAGTGTAGGACAAATTCCCACTCAACAGCAAATTCTGTGCCCCTTTTTTAAAAACCTATACATGTATTACGTATTACCCCAGCAGACCTGACAGCATTATAATGGAACAATCTCAACGTCCTGGTAAGCATACAAATACAGATAGAATGTAGATAGTGTAGCTTGTTCTTGCATGACATGTTGTGTCAGTAGTCTAATTGTTATGTCACAAAGGACGTCTATTCTGCTTTTTTCAACATTTTAAACATTTTTTTTTGG
>NW_004797629.1:225107-235319 GCF_000002075.1 Aplysia californica | reverse complement strand
TGTGTGTGTGTGAGAGAGAGAGCGAGAGAGAGATAGATAGATAGATAGATAGATAGATAGATAGAAAGAAAGACAGATAGATAGATAAATAGAAAGATAGACAGCTAGATGGATAAAGAGATAGAAGCATAGATAGATAGATAGATAGATAGATAGATAGATAGATAGATAGATAGATAGTTAGATAGATAGATAGATAGATAGATAGATAGATAGATAGATAATTAGATAGATAGATAGATAGATAGATAGATATATAGATAGAAGAAAAGGAAAGGGGAGGGGGGATGGGGGTGAGTAAGGCCCCAGTAAAGACGAGCAATTCGGCTCTAACGGGCGAGGTAGATGGATGGTGTTTACAAACATAGCCCTGGGGAGAGAAGGTATGGGCGACACGGGGGTGGGGGATGATGAATAATAAACCTCAGTATTTATGCAGTATCTTTCAATTGTTTTACTTATTTCTAAACATTTTATAAGCAGGTAACAGCTTGCGCGCAATGACATTGTTATAACAATTATAGTAATATAGGCAAATTCGTGTTTCTCTTGGTTTGAAATCTGTTGCAACATTGCCTCTTATCTGCTGCTCGACGTTTTGTTTGTTTGTTTTTTGTCTGTTAATTAAATGAGTAAATATATAAATAAACAATATACATACATAAATTGAAAAAAAAACTTAACAAACAACAAACCAAGCTGAACTTGAAAAACGGTTGCATCAGTGGAAAATTTGCAAATTTGTTGAGTCCAGTTTCAGTAACATCTCCCTTCGTGGATTGCGACAAATAACTCATAATGTCAACACGCCTCACATAATATTGGATTATTTGGTTTTGTTAGATAGCACCATCCATTCTGTTTCCTTTGTGTTCAACAATATTATATCCCAATACGTTCCCAATAGTGTCTAGCAGAAATTGAATGCAACAAGTTTTAAAATCTGCTATTAAAACTTAATCATGGACATCTGATATCTTTTGCATACATTTTGACACCTTGACATTGTTCTACATTTCTTACGATTATTTCTCTGTAGGTTGAAGAGGTATGGTATAATAACACACCCCTGCCTAAATCCTTTTTTTAAAAATCTGCTTACATTTGCTGTACATCCTCTCAATTCATGCAGCAGCGGATTTGTCTCAGCAAAAGTCCTAATAATTCTTAGATTCTCCTTCCATGTCCAACTTATAAAGGTACCTAAAGTTCTAAATAACTCATTGTGTCTAACTTTGTCAACAGCTTTAAAAAATCATTGAAGCTAGCATAAATGCAAACTTTTCTGCATTTTAACACATCTTTCCAATAACTTTCATTCGGTGAACATAGTATTACTATTTCGGATGCTTTTGTCATGAACAAAGGCAATTGCATCACGGTGCTGTGGAATTAAGATCTCGTCAATGTTTGGGCTTTATAATAATGTGGAGGTTCTTAAAGCATAGCTTTTTTAAATTTTTACCCTGACCAATTCTATCATCTGGCGCTTTTGTGTTTTACAATAACAACAAACTGTGGAGCATTTTAGATTTTGAAATTAGCTGTTTAAGACTAAAGTCTTAGAGTAAACACACAGGAGAATGTTTTACATGTAGGTAAGTAAATGAATAAATAAATAAATAAATAAATAAATAAATAAATAAATAAATAAATAAATAAATAAATAAATAAATATGTTTCTCCACTCTTATAACGTTTATTGGTAAGCTACATATCTAAGTGTTGCCATAGCCCCAACAGGAGATGGTTACAAAAACTGGTTAGTAGTTAATTGTTTAGATCATGTCAGTCCTACATTCCTCAGCTCTTTCGAGTCACGATGTGGGTTCATTTGTCTTGGGGTTTTTTATATTGATAATAGACTGACAAACTATCTTGAACGTACGTCGTATGTTTGCAATGAAGGAGGTAGGAGTCATCTGGTGTCAGAGGCAAAATTAGCGAGGAAATGGCCGCTAAAGTTTGCTGACTTCAAAAGCTTGAGTGTCATTGAAAACTGAAACTTTACAATATCGTTGTGCCTTTTATCATTTCCAAGTAAAATCGACACGGAAATGTAATGTTTCAGTGAAAATAAAAGGTGTTGAGCCAAAATGTTTTAAAAATTTAGCGAAAGTGTAAAAAATGAATAACAACAACAATAATAATAAAAAACAACACCAAAAAACACTAACATTAACAATAGGAGTCTAGTATTATAATTAACTGAATTTACATTGCGGATATCCCCCTCTGTAGCATGCTCTCTCTGCATAAGTACTACCGGATCAATAACCTCTTTCCCCCTCCTTGCCTCCCTCCTCCTACCCCCCCCCCCCCTAAAAAAATATATCAACCAGACAGACCCTGCACCCAGAACACGACTTGGGAAACATTCTCAGCTTCACCCGACAAACCCACACAATCAAACCTGCTGTCAACCTGAGAAAATAACCTGGCAATGCTGGCAATGCCACCTGTTACATTTCCCAGCTGTGCTTACGATATAATATATTGCGACACTTCATTAGCAACGCAGTCATGGGTGATTGGCGAGTGTTCTGGTGTGGTCTGCCTCTTTCTTTCCTATCAAACGTCTGTCATGTCCTTAAACCTCCCCTTTTCTTTGTTTGTGTTTGTTACTCTCTTGTAACACCTCTAACCTTCGGCACGTATAATCAAAATTATGATTGTATTGTTATGCAAGTGCCGTAACAATAATATGGTTACTAAAACAAACATGTATTGCGATAGACGGTTGTTGCTCAATTTTTTTCCCCTGACAGAATTATTGGCCTTAGGCCGGTCCCAGATTGGCTCTGTCGGTCTGACCTAGCTCGCCTGGCGCACGCCGTCTGCGTGTCAGCACAGCCGCAATGTGGGTTGGCGCCTGTGTCTCAGCGAGCGCGAGGCACACTCGCTGCGTCTCAGCCCAGCCGCACTGTGTGTCGACGTGTGTATGTGTGCAACTGACGGATCTGCCTTGCTATATTTAGGTACTGTCACTAGTGTCACCCAAGACTCAGTAAGACAAGACGGGACAACAGCCTCATTTTCGTTCCAACTGGCTCCCCTTGGTAACCAGCTAGCTGCGCGTTTAAAGCGTAAACAAACGACGGGAAGAAAGAGCGCACTGTTCAACTCGCTGAAATAGATGCCTAAATCTACTTTGAATTTCATAATGGCAGTTTTGCTTTGGGTTGTTTTTTTTAATCATATAAACTGTTTGGTATTTATTTCGACTGGTTTTTGATCACATTTTGAATATAGTGAGTTGGGAAATAAGATTTTAATTAACAGAAAGAGGTAGTGAGTTGAGCATGTTCAGTGACATGATGATGTAGATATCTAGATCTAGATCAAGGAGTTTACGAAACGGTAGAAGTACATTAGATATTACAGTTTAAAAACGACAGAACAGCCAGTGGTGCTCTGCAATGAACTGTTCTCTAACAGAATATACAATATATTTGATATTTTTTAAACTAAAGATACGGTCCGAGGTGCCAGACGAGGGTGAAGACAGGATCTGCTGAGCAAGTCACCAGAATGTCTCTTTTCTGAGACAGTTCTCTGCTCTGAGTCTTGGGTACTTTGCGGACTCTCAGTTTCTTGGTGCTAAGGCAAACCAACTGAAGCGTGCGATACAGCCATACTTGTGTTATTCAAAGTTCCCAATCCCCGTACTCAAGAAAGAAACAAACCTCCCCAAAAAGACTTACTATGCTAACGAAAGACTCATGCTCTTTTACAACGTGGAAATTCCTCAATCTCCAAAATCATTTTCACAAGTAAATTTTTCTTTTAAAAAAATCTTGTTCATTTATCTAGCCAGGAAATAGCTATAAAATTTGTGAAAAGTATGTGTATATACTGGATAATAGAAGCGAAACCTCATCACATTGTGTTTGTTAACAAGGTAGGCCCTAAGTAATAATGATATAGACGCCTGTACTTATACTTATACTACAGCCTACGTTTTAAAACAAAATTGAATTTCATTTGGAAATCAAAATAAAACAAAGTGATACACATCATGTAGAATGGAGACTCTATGTCACTGGAAAGGCTAACTGGGGTTAGCTGTCAAATCCATGGTTTTGGAATGCTTAGGTTATAATTATTAGTACATGTAGTATATCACATCAAAGAATGAACAACAATAAAAAGAACAACAATATTAGACTCTATGACTCTGAGTATGAGAACACTTCAATAAAGTAGGCCTACTATTAATTAGAGAAAAGCATAACATTGACAGGAAGAAAAACTCAACAAATTCTTTTCTTAGTGGCCACTATAATCTAGATCTATAACTTTGTTGTCTATACTGTGCCATTGAATGTGATGCATGTGTGTCTGTTGTTCATGTTATAGTTCTATAAATGCCACTCATAATAATAATGTGTTGATTAAATCATCACACCATTCTTCACATATAGTATAATTCTATGACTTGAAATATTCTGTTTTTGCAGCTGTTGTAGCTCATGTTCTGGTCCACAATTAAGTTGCTACTTGGATGGCATTCTTCTGCCAAGTAAATCTGTTTCTGCCACATCCCTTTTCATAGCAGCTTTGACAGTTTCTTCAATGCTTCACTACAAATACAAACAAGTCATCTGCAATTTACAAGCATTGTATCAAACCAACTTCACCCCCACATTCCCCTCTTGAAATATAACATTGGTTGGTTGAAACAATTTGAAATATATGGCAATGAACCCCCCCCCCCCATCCAAATAAACAAAAAAACAAAAAAAAAAACAACAACAAACAAACAGAAAAAATCACTTCAAAAACCCTACCTAGCATTAATAAAGACTAGATACAAATAATCCAAGCCCTTTTGATTCTGGTCTAGGAAACTGAAAGGGTGGTGGTAAGTATTTATTCAGCAACATAATGTTACATCTGTAAACCTTTTTGCAGCTATCAAAGGAAAAAAGCAGTCACAAGAGACAATCCTGCCCCTACCCCCAAGATTTCTGCATGCTTTTCGCCTAATAATGGTAAATAAAGTCCTCTGACCAGTCCTGGTATGAACTGTAAAGATGACATTGACCACTTCCTTTCTGTTTTGCTTCCAGGTAGTTGGGCCAATAACTCAAACATTGCACCACCTAAGTGTGCTCATAATATAAAGTCCAAAAAGAGGAGCAGCCACCAATGACTAACCTCATCAAGTCACTGAAAGTAGAGTACCTGGTGCAGTTTGAAAATGTTGTCACATACAGCAGTGGGTACTTTCTTGTGAAAGTGTCTCCAGTCATATGGGGCAATTCTAAGACTTTGAGAAAAAGGAAAATCTAGAATCTAATTGCCCCACAAAAGTGAATGCTTTCTTAAGTATATTTCCTTCTGCTTGTACGCCCGGTCAGAAGCTGTGGGACTGTTCGAAGCTATTCAAGCTTTTTAATTAATTGGGGAAAGGAAACTTAATATTGTGTCAAGGGGGGCTTAAAAACACATTATTTGTTTAATAAAGAAGCTATAAACACCAGACAACATTTCAAAACAAAGCTACTGCCCCCCCCCCCCCCCCCCCTGGTGTTTCTTATTTAGATCTAGATCTAGGCCTAGATTATAGATATATAGATTCTAGATCTAGACCTAGACCTAGACCTAGATCTAGATTCTATATCTAAACTGAATTAAAATTTTAGATCTAGATATCTAGATCTAATCTAGATCTAGATATCTATATCTAATCTAGATTCTAGATCTAGATATCTAGATCTAGCTATCTTGATCTAGATCTAGATCTAGAAATAGATTAAATTGGCTATCTATAGAATCTAGATATCTAGATCTAGAATCTAGATCTAGATATTTAGAAATCTAGATCTAGATCTAGAGTCACTGCCATGACAATAATGGCCGTCATGTAAACATTAAACGGGACCATATAATTGTACAGGTGCACCGAAAAAGAAGCCATTGAAACGAGCACAGAAGCTTAAGTAGATCTAGAAATTTAGATATAGATCTATATCTACTGTTGATAAGATGGTATGAATCAAGTTGCATGATAGTGTGTCTCCGCCAATTCACAGGCAAGTAGCCTAGCCAAGAGTCGCCCTTCGGTCATTCGCCAACCACTGGGGCCTAGATCTAGAATCTAGATCTAAAATCTAGATCTAGATCTAGATTCTAATCTAGATCTACTTTCCGAACTGCATTCTTGGCTGGGTGCAAAATCTAGATCTAGATTCTAGAATCTAAATCTAGATCTAGATCCTAGCGTTTCTAGATCTAGATAGGCTACGTTTATTAATTAAATACTCTCTCTGGGCTAAAATATATTTATTTTAGTAGGCTAGGCCTAGACATACCGCCCGAGATGATCAGTAGCTTTGCATTGTAACCAATGTAAACTATCGTCAGCCCAGCGAGTTATACGCGCAGCTGGCAAAGTGGGAGGGGCCTGCGCTTGTCACATGACGTAAAGAAAAGTTGTCTCGTCTTGTCTTAATTTGTTCCAACTGGCTCCCCTTGGTAACCAGCTAGCTGTGCGTTTAAAAGTGTAAACAAACGACAGGAAGAAAGAGCACACTGTTCAACTCGATGAAATAGCTGCCTACTTTGAATTGCATAATGGCAGTTTTGCCTTGTTTTTTTTCATATAAACTGTTTGGTATTCATTTCGACTGTTTTTTGTTCACATTTTGAATATAGTGAGTTAAGAAATTTAAGGTTTTAATAAACGGAAAGCGGTAGTGGGTTGAACATATTCAACGACATGATGATGTAGATCTAGGAGTTTACGAAACGTAGAAGTAGATTAGATCTTACAGTTTAAAAACGACTGAACAGCCAGTGGTGCTCTGCAATGAACGGTTGTTTAACAGAACATACAGTAGATTGGATATTTTTTAAAACTAAAGATACGGCCACTGCTAGAGTCTAGCAGCCTAACCTAAGTGTTAACTAGATCTAGATTTCTCGATCTAGATCTAGATCTAGATTCTAGATTAACTACACAGCGAGCTGTTCCCCAATGTCAGAATGAATTATCATGAACTGAAGCTAGGAAACAATGGCACTCCTGCACAATAGCGGTCCAGTTTGCACTAAATCACGCAAGGCCTAAGTGCCCGGTGTTTCTTATTTAGATCTAGATCTAGGCCTAGATTATATATATATATATAGTATCTAGATCTAGATCTAGATCTAGATCTAAATCTAGATACTATATCTAAACTGAATTAAAATTATAGATCTAGATATCTAGATCTAATCTAAACTTTAGATCTAGATCTAGATATCTAAATCTTGCTATCTAGATCTAGATCTAGAAATAGATTATATTGGCTATCTATAGAATCTAGATATCTAGATCTAGAATCTAGATCTAGATATCTAGAAATCTAGATCTAGATTCACTGCCATTAAAATAATGGCCGTCATGTAAACATTAAACGGGACCATATAATTGTACAGGTGCACCGAAAAGGAAGCCATTGAAACGAGCACAGAAGCTTAAGTAGATCTAGAAATTTAGATCTAGATCTATATCTACTGTTGATAATATAGTATGAATCAAGTTGCATGATAGTGTGTCTCCGCCATTTCACAGGCAAGTAGCCAAGTCAAGAGTCGCCCTTCGGTCATTCGCCAACCACTGGGGCCTAGATCTAGAATCTAGATCTAGAATCTAGATCTAGATCTAGATCTAGATTCTAGATCTACTTTCCGAACTGCACTCTTGGCTGGGTGCACAACAAAATCTAGATCTAGATTCTAAATCTAGATCTAGATCTAGATCCTAGCGTTTCTAGATTTAGATAGGCTACGTTTATTAATTAAATATTCTCTCTGGGCTAAAATATATAATTTAGTAGGCCTAGACTAGACATAGATCTACCGCCCGAGATTATCAGTAGCCTTGCATTGTAACCAATGTAAACTATCGCCAGCCCAGCGAGTTATACGCGCAGCTGGCAAAGTGGGAGGGGCCTGCGCTTGTCACATGACGTAAAGAAGAGTTGTCTCGTCTTGTCTTAATTCGTTTCAACTGGCTCCCCTTGGTAACCAGCTAGCTGTGCGTTTAAAAGTGTAAACAAACGACAGGAAGAAAGAGCACACTGTTCAACTCGATGAAATAGCTGCCTACTTTGAATTGCATAATGGCAGTTTTGCCTTGGGTTTTTTTCATATAAACTGTTTGGTATTCATTTCGACTGTTTTTTGTTCACATTTTGAATATAGTGAGTTAAGAAATTTAAGGTTTTAATAAACGGAAAGCGGTAGTGGGTTGAACATATTCAGTGACATGATGATGTAGATCTAGGAGTTTACAAAACGTAGAAGTAGATTAGATCTTACAGTTTAAAAACGACGGAACAGCCAGTTGTGCTCTGCAATGAACGGTTGTTTAACAGAATATACAATAGACTGGATATTTTTTAAACTAAAGATACGGCCACTGCTAGAGTCTAGCAGCCTAACCTAAGTCTTGACTAGATCTAGATTTCTCGATCTCGATCTAGATCTAGATTCTAGATTAACTACACAGCGAGCTGTTCCCCAATGTCAGAATCAATGATCATGAACTGACGCTAGGAAACAATGACACTCCTGTACAATAGTGGTCCATTTTGCACTAAATCACGCAAGGCCTAAGTGCCCCTGTAGTAATTTTTACATGCTTCTTGTTTAGATTTAGGCTAGATTATAGATATCTAGAATCTAGATCTAGATCTAAACTGAATTAAATTTATAGATCTAATCAAGAACTAGATCTAGATAGATCTAGCTATCTAGATCTAGAAATAGATTATCTTGGCTATCTAGATCTTGATAGAAACTAGAGATATCTAGATCTAGATCTAAATCTAAATTTAGATCTAGATCTAGATCCACTCCCATATGACAATAATGGCCGTCATGTAAACATTAAACGCGAGACCACAATTGTACAGGTGCACCGAAAAAGAAGCAATTTAAACAAGCACAGAAACTTAAGTAGTAGGTCTATCTACTGTTGATATGGTAGTATGAATCAGGTTGCATAATATAGATCTAGACGTGTCTCCGCCAATTCACAGACATACCGCTAGTCAAGAGTTGCCCTTCGGTCATTCGCCAACCACTCAGGGGCCTAGATCTAGATGTACTTTCCGAACTTCACACTCTTGGCTGGGTGCACAACAAAATCTAGATTCTTGATCCTTGATCTAGATAGGCTACGTTTAATCATTAAATACTCTCTCTCTCTCTCTCTCTCTCTCTCTCTCTCTCTCTCTCTCTCTCTCTCTCTCTCTCTCTCTCTCTCTCTCTGAGCTAAAATATTATGTTAATTTTAGTAGGCCTTGGCTAGACATACCGTCCGAGATGATCAGTAGCCTTGCATTGTAACCAATGTAAACTATCGCCAGTCCATCGAGTTATACGCGCAGCAGTAAAAGTAGGAGGGGCCTGAGCTTGTGACATGACGTAAAAAAGAGTTGTCCCGTCTTGTCTTATTACGTCTTGTGTGTCACTGTCAGGCCCCTCCCACTTTTGCAGCTGCGCATTTAACTCGCTGGACTGGCGATAGTTTACAATTTACACTGGTTACAATGCAAGGCTACTACATGTACTGATCATCTCGGGTTGTAGATCTATGTGCAGCCTAGGCCTACCATGTCTAGAACTGATTTTTTTTTTAAGCCCTGAGAGAAAGAGAATGAGTAAACGTGTATCTAGATCAAGATCTAGATCTAGAATCTAGATTTTGTAGTGCACCCAGCAAAGAGTGTGCAGTTCGGATAGTAGATCTAGAATCTAGATTTAGACCTCTAGATCTAGATATCTAGACCAAGCTCTAGAATCAAGAAGTAGGTGAATGACCGAAGGGCGACTCTTGGTTTGGTTACTTGCCTGTGAATTGGCGGAGACACACTATCAATACTATCATGCAACTTGATTCATACTGTCATATCAACAGTAGATCTTCTTAAGCTTCTGTACTTGTTTCAATGACATCTTTTTCGGTGCACCTGTACAACTGCGGTCCTGTTTAATGTTTACCTGACGGCCATTGTCATGTGGGAGTGAATCTAGATTCTAGATCTATAGGCCCCTAGATATAGATCTATATCTCTAGATTCAAGATAGCCAAGATAATCTATCCCTAACCTAGATCTAGATATCTATGCCTAGATCTATATTTCATATAAATCTATAGCCTAAGTCTTCTTCTTCTTCTTCTTCTTCTTCTTCTTCTTCTTCTTCTTCTTCTTCTTC
>NW_004797629.1:222858-224608 GCF_000002075.1 Aplysia californica | reverse complement strand
TCTGTGCATCTTACTGTTTTGTCTGTGCATCTTACTGTTTTGTCTGTGCATCTTACTGTTTTGTCTGTGCATCTTAATGTTTTGTCTGTGCATCTTACTGTCTTGTCTGTGCATCTTACTGTTTTGTCTGTGCATCTTACTGTTTTGTCTGTTAATCTTACTGTTTTGTCTGTTGATCTTGCTGTTTTGTATGTCTGCCTTGCTGTTTTGTATGTCTCTCGTGCAGTTTTGTCTGTTTATCTTGCTATTTTTAAGTTCTCTTTTGTCTGTCTATCTTACTGTTTTGTCTGTCTATCTTGCTGTTTTGTCTATCTTGCTGTTTTGTTTTTGCATCCTGCTCATTCCGGACTGACAAGACGTTGCTTCGCCCCAATGTTTCTCTTTATTCAAAGAAAGTCGATTAATGGCCGAAGGAATAATGGTTATTTAAGTAAGTAATTTCGAATCCGGCTCACGGGGTTAATCTGAGAGGAACAATCAATTTCTCTAAAGTAATATATTACATGAGGCATCGTGGTGAAATCACGCACTCGTCAAAATAATGAAATCCAAGAAATCGGCAATCGTTCCGCTGGTTTTGGCAAATGTTATTGAATTTTTATTTTGTAGCTCCACACCTTTCACGATTTATGTAAGAGTAAAATTGCATTACTATGTTATTGTTTTATCGAAAGCAAGACAAGTGAATAGCCATGCTTTAAGATTACACCAATAACTTCACGTGCCCCAAAATTGACGAGCGAATGATATCTTCGCGTCTTGACGCATTTATATGCTCATTACTTTTATGTGGTTATAGCTCTCTAGTTATGATTACCGCTCTTGCATTATATCAGGAGATAAAGCCCTCAGAATAGCAATGAAATGGTAAATATTGAACCCCCACTACCAAAACTATTAGTTAAAAAAAAAACTCTTTGAAGACGTAGCGGAGGATTAGCAGCAGAGCATCAACAATATTTCGACACATTTTGAACCATAATAATATACAAATGTGAAGCACAAGTTTGCACATTTCATAGAACGCAGAAGTGTCATGACACGGTAGAATCAGGCGCTCGTCAAATTTTGGGCATGTGGAGTTATTGGCATAATATGATTGTTCATACGCGAACATATCATTTTTATCATTGTCGAATGACCAAAAATGCGTGTCTTCGATGAGTTAGGATTAAGAGTTTAAACTGTATCTCCAAAACGGTCGAGCCAAATAGGAAATTCGTGTAATACGGGGCGACCATTACGGCTGGATCGTGCCGATCGCCCGACTTAGTCGCCTTGAACTGAAAAGAACCACTATCTGTAGTGGGCACCCCGTATAAGGGGCCTTACCAAAGTGCACCACGTTCGACCAAGCCGAGACTCGAACCCCAAAACCCGCAATCCCACGATTGGGTAGCGGATCTGATCACGTGGCCAAAGACATCACCTACTAGGCTTAATCTCATTTAAGCTCCCCTTTGAGATATTTGAGATTAACATTTTCTCTCCTTATAACTCCCCTCTCGAGGAAAAAAGCTGTTGTCTTAGACAACTGAACGTATGGGACAATGCCGAGAAAATACTATTTCAAACAGCAAGGGGGGAAATGGGACGTGGTCGTTTTGTTCAAGTGGCTGTCTTGGCCAGGTGGCTGTTACAGCAGGTTCTACTGTATTATACATATATACATACATACAACATTATTATAATAATATGTGTGCATGTGTGTGTGTTTGTGTGTGTGTGTGTGTTTGTGTGTGTGTGTGTG
>NW_004797629.1:219043-220903 GCF_000002075.1 Aplysia californica | reverse complement strand
GGAGGAGGAGGAGGAGGAGAAGAAGAAGAAGAAGAAGAAGAAGAAGAAGAAGAAGAAGAAGAAGAAGAAGAAGAAGAAGAGGAAGAATTCATGATAGATTTGTAGTTTTTCGCAAATCGCAAGACAAATGGACATTCTTTAATGTGATATCAATAATTCCTCAAACCTAAAAATTGACGAGCGCCTATTTCCATCGTGTTGTGACACTATAATATTAGCACGGTGTTCAACCAGACAGGGTGGAGATCCTAAAATATCTCTCTCGCCACTTGATTGAAAATGAAGATAAGGAGGCAGAGGCCAGTACGCTGTGGAGAGGATGGTGGTTTTGGTAAAACAAAAAGGAAGCGGAAAATGCACTGGCACAATCAGTAGAAAGACCCTTAGCGGCATTTTGGAAAGAGCTACGGAGCATCAAGGAACATGTTCGGAATGCAGGGAGGTTGCTTCCTGAAACAATGAACAATGTAATACTATCATCTTTGTGCATGTTACTGGGGTCTATGGTGTAGCTGTTAGGAGCATTGCAGTCTTGCAAAGAGACCTGAGTTCAATTCTAAAGTGGGAAGAAGTTTTATCAAGTAACTAAGTCTTACTGTTTTTGAGCGAAGGGAGTAAGGGCCTTGACAAACGAGCTACGGGGGGCTCTCGTGGCTTAGAGGTTAAGGTGTTCGCCTTTCATTCAAAGGTTCCGGTTTCGAATCCGAGTAGCAACCGGGGGAAAATTCTTCTCTAAAGTGGTATCCTTTCAACTCCTTTCCAGTGCTATAGCAATGTTCTGTCGTCTGCTTTCGTCTCTACTTTCTGCCCCCCCTCCCATTACCTCCTCCTCCCCCCCCCCCCCCCCCCCCCCCGTCTGGACTCCCGATTCTTTCTGCAGCCGTTTTACTGCTACTCCATGGCTCCTTACTGCTGTCTTTCAGCCACACCCCTGATCTTCTGGTAGGAAAGATCTACATCTAGCTTTCTCCGACAAGAGCTCAAAATCGCGGAGGTCCCATGTGCAGCGTTGTCGCACGTTAAAGATCGCTAGGTGGTCTAGAATCTATAGGAGTTGGCTTCGGCCGCCACTAAGACAAAATTCAAAATTCCCTACCAACTGAAAATGTTTAATGTGTACGGCGTGCCCATATGACCTTATGCAGTTGCCAGCGCTGTAAAACACTTACCCCCCCCCCCCCACACACACACACGCAAAAAGTGTCCCTTGAAGTGTGTGTGTGACAAGGCCCTAAGACAGAAACGATCTCTGTGCATGTGACTGACATTTGTGCCGCAGCAGTTACGAGCTTTGCAGTGAAGCATTTGTTTTGCAGTCGAGCATTAATTCTTTCGATAGGAACGTTGTATCCTTCTCAGTCCGGGCAGACCCTTACAGGTAAGGTCGAAACTCAAATGGCACCTAGCCGCTAAATGCTCTAAATTATTGTGTCGATTGGGGCTTACAAGTTCTCTAAAAGAATGCCTGTATTATTTTTGCTCCGGTCTTTGCCCGTTCCTCTCCACATCGGCTCAGTATTATCTTATCTCCTCACTAGGAATATTTTTATGGTATCCTCAGGGCATTCTTTCTGATTCTCACAATCCGCCCCCTAAATGACCTACAATTTATGGTCTGATGTTGGGTGGAAAAAACCAAAATAGTTTAGTTTTAGTAAGAGTTTTAGGGCATTGGCAACACATAAAGGTTATACAAGCACCGAAGATTATAGGTGTTACAAGGGAGTATCAAACACAAAAAAGAAGGATGGGAGATAGAGACGATAGATTGTTTATACGAAAGAAGGAGAAAATCACACCAGGCAAAACAAAACAACCCCCCCCCCAAAAAAAAAGAAAAAAAGAAGGAAAGAAAAAGAA
>NW_004797629.1:216932-218329 GCF_000002075.1 Aplysia californica | reverse complement strand
AAAAAAAAAACCCCGGAAAAACCCCTACAAAAACAAATTCAGAAACGAAACAAAAAATAAGACAAAAAACAACAACCCCAAAACAAAATAAAATTAAGTACGAAAAACGAAGTGATGTTATATAACACACAGTTACGCAAACACCACTTTCTTTCTCACGTGTAACCGTGGTGGGCCGATCTTGAGACTCACTTCAGATAAAGAGTAGTGAATAATATCGTAAGATGTCCTCCTTTCATTTTTGTCTTTTTTTTTCAAAAATGTTTTTTTTTCTATTTTTGACGAACATCAGCACTTATTAGGCTATTTAGGGGACAGATTATGAGAAACACAAAAATCTTTTTTGATATCAATGATACCAACAAACAAATACCCTGGTGAGTAGAGACAAGATAGTACTGAGTCCTTGGGGGGGGCGGTGAAATGGGAAAATGTGAACACAAATAATGTAAGTGTTTTACGCCCTTACTGACAGAATTAAACAGTCAAGTGGGTTTTGACTCTGCCTATCAGGACCCACAGGGGCTGAAAGGAATACACCATCCCAGCAGAAAGACAAAATATCATCATCACCGTTGCTTTTCTCACCCTGGGTCAGGAAATAGGCCACAAACAAACACTTTCCATCTTTCTCTATCCTGGGCTAGTCGCTTAATGTTATTCCATGTCTTTCCACTTTTCTGTACACCGATTTATGTGATTCTGCTCCAAATTCCACGTGGTCTTCCCCTTGATACAAAGATACACCTCTCGGTTAAAATTCTTCCCATTAGGGAATCGGCCCCTGGTCTGCAGCGTGCGACAGCGAGGGTCCTAACTTCTACACCATGTGCGCCGATTAGATTTTCAAAGATCGTTTCAATTTGCTCGACCTCTCCTCTGGGCTCCTGACTCTTTCTGCAGCAGCCTTTCTACTGCTACTCACTGGCCCCTTCTTACTGCTGTCTTTCAGCGACACCGCTGATTTTTAGTAAGAAAGATCTACACCTAGCCATCTCGGAAAAGGGCAAAAAAACTCGGAGGTCCCGCAAGTTGCGCACGTTAAAGATCCCTTGATGGTCCAAAATCGATAGAAGTCAGCTTCGGTCGCCATCCGAACAAAATTCAAAATTTCCTACCAAATGAAAATGTTTCATATGTCCCGCGCGCTCGTATGACCTTACGCAGTTGTGAGCGCAGTAAAACACTTTTAAAAAATAGTTTCAATCTCACTTCCCTTGTTCAAAACCGAGCGAGTGACTTCGAGAGTCAAAAAAATCTAATAGAACAAACGATGTGCGTCACTAGAGTAAGTTCTTCCTTTTCTTCTTCTTCTTCTTCTTCTTCTTCTTCTCCTTCTTCTTCTTCTTCTCCTTTTTCTTCTTCTTCTTCTTCTTCTTCTTCTTCTTCTTCTTCTT
>NW_004797629.1:212898-215119 GCF_000002075.1 Aplysia californica | reverse complement strand
CACACACACACACACACATTCACACAAGAAAGATATCCACAAAAAAACAGGGTAATTTAAATTAAGAAAGCTCTCTTCACAAAATTCTTAACACATTCAAATGGGTCTCTTCAAAATAATACAGTCATTGCGTCGAGAAAGTTCAGTGGGTGGTTGGCGGGTGCTCTGGTGTGGTTTGCTTCTTCTTTCCTATCAAACGTCTATCGTCCTTATCTCCCCTTCTTCTTTTTTATGTTTGTTACTCTCTTGTAACACCTCTAAACCTCTGGCGCTCATATGACCTTATGCAGTTGCGAGCGCCGTAAAACCTCTACTAAAACGAAATGAAAAAGTTCTCCTTTAAAAATAAAAGGTCACGGTGGTTAGAAAGTTCTCTTTACGAAATTATCAGCGTATTGTAAAAGATATCTTTTACAGTGGTAAACAATGATGGGAAAGGTCTTTTTGCAAAATGTGGTCCGAATTTTGGGAAAGAAAATACCACACAAGAACAATAATAGTGACTCATAATCTCTTATCTTTCAGGGACAAACAACGTACAAAATAAATATTTCCCGTTGTCCGTTTTTGTAAGGGATTTACAGCTCATCCAACACTGTGCAGTAGTTTTAGTAAGAGTAGTACGGCACTTGCAACACTGTGTGTTTTGTTTCAGAAAGAGTTTACCGCACTTGCAACACAATAAGGTCATATAAGATGCTGCAAGAGAGCAACAAACACGAAAAGAAGGAGGAGTGAAAAGGACAAACTATGTTTGAACTTGTTTTTGTTTTGCTTTCAGTGGAAAAAAAACCCCATGTAAACAGGTTGCGCGATATACTCATGACAGCATACATTTTTGCAGTAGAGTCGATGAAAGGGCAGTGGATGATTGGGGGCTCTCGTGGCCTAGATGTTAAGGTTTTCGCCTCTCATTCAGTAGGCCCCTGGCAGCGACAAAAATAATTTTCTCTAAAATTGTCACCTTTCACCTCCTTTCTTGCATTCTAACGATGTTCTGTCGTCTGCTTTCTGCCCCACCCCCTCACCTCCTTTGCCCCTCTTCTCTGGGCTCCTGACTCTTTCTGTAGCCATTCAGCTGCTACTCCCTAGCTCTTTCTTACTGCAGTCTTTCAGCCCCTGATCGTATAATAGGAAAGATCTACACTTAGCCTTCTCGGACAAGAGCGAACAATCTCTGAGGTTTTGTGTTCAAGTTGCGCTTGTTAAAGATCCCTTGGTGGTCCAAAATCGATATGAGTAGGCTTCGGCCGCCACCCGGCAAAATTCAAAATTTCCTACCTACTGAAAAAAATATTTAATGTTCCCGCACGCTCATATGACATTATGCAGTTGCGACCGCCGTAAAAACTCGTCCATAGAGCACGGTCGTGCACTGCCGCCCAGACATTTTAATACCCATAACACCCACAAAGACACCATAAAAGACCTTGGACATCCACTATCCAATCAATTTTCCATACACGTTCCTCTCCAGGGCCTAATCGGTCATTAATGTATCTCTGGCACTCAACCATACCATATCAAGTTCTTGTGCTTCACTCAAGTCATAAATAGCATGTTCAGTGGTGGTAATCTGAATTAAAAAATGCTCTGTCATACTCTCTGGCTGACCTATTGCATAATAGTTAATCAACTGGTTGACCGTATCTTAAAGCAAAAAATTTTTTTAAAAATCAATACACTATCAAACGTCTTCCCTTTCAAATTCCAGGACTATCAAAAGTCGTTTCCTACAGTGCTTTTGGATTGTAAGCTTATAGCAAAACATTACTCTGTTTTGCATAAAATCAAGTTACAAACTGAATTAGAAATATTAAAATATTGCAATGAAACATTTCAGTCTGCTCAGTGTCACACAATCCAGGGCCTTCATTCAACTCTGAAGGACTACATGTACAAACTAGACACCATATTTCGTGAAGTATGCAAAATCCTAAAATCACTCCTACGTTTTTATGGCGATCCACAAGGACATCATTACAGCATCCCGACTTCGTCAACAGAATAATGGACACCTTAACTGTAGCAAAAGAACAAAGGGTAGACTTCTTCTTCAAATAGATTTTCTCCAAACAGGTAGGATAAAGAATGCATCTCATTTACCATGGCCTTGGCTATCTTCAACCAGCTTTAAGCTAATAGTGCACGCCCACTTTTTAGACCCAAGAGCCGCCCCTGACACACACATACACACTCTCTCTCTCTCTCTCTCTCTCTC
>NW_004797629.1:210720-212754 GCF_000002075.1 Aplysia californica | reverse complement strand
CACACAAACACACACGTGCGTGCGAGTGCACACACATACACACACACACACACACACACACACACACACACACAAACGATTGCATAATCTAACCCACCCAACCACCCCAACACCCAAAAACTCACAGAAACTCACACACACATAAACACACACACAAACACACACACAAAAACAGACACACATACACCACTGATTTCATAATACGCTGAATTGAGGACGTACAATTATGCCAAAGTCAACACAACCAAGATAATAATACCATGTACAGTATTTCTAAACTCTTTTGTAGCCGTCGTTCATTTTGTCTATTTTTAACCTTTCACCTTTCTACCTTCCCCTTTCACCTTCACCGTCACCTTCACCGTCACGTATCACGTATTCCGACTGAGCGTAATGGACTAATGGGCCACGCTGTGTATTTCGCAACACGTTTCTTATTTCTCGCTTCACCCCTCACGTTTTTCTAACAAATCAGCCACTGTTGTTTGGAGCGTGGAACGCAAAATCCTGCACGTGTGTATGGTGGAGTGAGTAGCGTAGTCGTTGGACCACCATCCCGTAGTTGTAAGATTGCAGGTCTTGGTTCGAGGCTGTACTCGGTCCTATATTGTGTCCTTAGGAGAGGCACTTTTCAGACTGGTATATTGTTCCACTTAGCTTGATCCATTCGAAAATGGGCGTTAATTTCGGATGATCTGCATTCTGAATTAAAACGTACAGTGTTGCAAAGGGCGTTTTACCAATAGTATTGTACTTTCATACAGTTGTGCACTTTTTTGATAGTTTGTCAGTTTGCTAGTGTTTGTGTTTTATTTTGTTTTATTTTGTTTTGTTTGTTGTTGTTGTTATTGTTTTTGTTTTTGTTGGGTTTTTTCGGGGGGGGGGGGATTTGAATGCAGGCCTATGTAATCTGCTTCTTGCAATGTACAGCCTACTTCATTTTCACGAAACAAGAAAGTTTCTGAGTCGTGTTCTAGGATCTGCTTGGGCAGCAATAGAATGGGTGGCTGGCGGGTGCTCTGGTGTGTTTGTTTCTTTTTTTCTGATCAAACATCGATATCTGTGGTCTTTATTTCTCCCTCTATTTGACGTTTGTTACTCCCAAGTAAAATCTCTAATCTTCGACACTCCGTGATTTTTTTCGCCCTTATCTGAGACGGTTAGGTGTTCGATCTTACCTACCCTAAGATCAGGGGCGTGGCTGAACGACAGAAGTAAGACGGAGCCAGTAGTATCAGAAGAACAAAACAATGGCCCAGAAGAGAGGTTAAAAAAGGAAGGAGGGGGGGGGGGGGGGGGCAGAAAGTGGAGATGAAAGCATTTGCAAGAACATGGCCAGAAAGCTGGAATGGAATTGAAATGAAAACGATTTAGATGAGAACGTTTTTCGTTGCTTTCAGGTTCCAAACAAGGGACCAATTGGGTACTGGGTACCGGTACCTGCCCATCCCTAGTGGGCAGTGGGTGAGTTTCTGGATGGTAGCGAATACATTGATGATTCTTGAAATATCATCACAGTACAGAACTTGTCAAGAGACTGTGGTTATGTTTCTGTCTTTCACTGACCTTTCTCTCTCTCTCTCTCTCTCTCTCTCTCTCTCTCTCTCTCTCTCTCTCTCTCTCTCTCTCTCTCTCTCTCTCTCTCTCTTTTCCCTCTACCCCGTTTTTCTCTCTTTCTGTTCCTCTCCCTCTTTACAGGCCTTTGACCTCGGAGTTACGTGTTTAAGACAGAATGATAGCGATTGGCAAATAGATCCAGCGGCTGATATTTATCTTTCCCCTCCTCGTGCACACAAGTCCTTCACGTCGGGTCTGATGGTGTTAGGGTGGTGGTGGGTCATTCCACACAAGTCATTACGGCGGGTATGATGGTGTTAGGGCGGTGGTGGGGAAGGTGTAGTGATATACTTAATTGTGGGTGATTGGCGAGTGCTCTGCACACGAAATAAGCTCAAGGAAGTTCTGTAGTTTTGTTTGTTTGCTGCAGTGGCGGTGGGTGGACCAAAATTTAAGTGGGGCTTGGCAGCTTCCATC
>NW_004797629.1:195720-203220 GCF_000002075.1 Aplysia californica | reverse complement strand
TATATCTTAGTCCGTGTTCAAGCCTCGGTTCGGACACGGATTTTTTTCGCCCCCTCCTGCCCACCCAGCAGTACACTGTAATGGATACCTGACTTCGAGTTGGGGAAGTAAAGGCGGCGTGGAAAGGAACTGGCCACCTTATCACAATATGCCGAAGGCCCAGGAAGTTGTCTCACTAACAAGGCAATCCCCAATGTCCAGATCGGTTGCGGGAACAACTTTACCTTGCTTTACCTAGATCTTATGTTGATTATAATTACATTATGACAGCAAAATAACAAGGCTATAACCTGGAGACTTTTGTGATAGGAGTTACAGTGTCTGGGTATCCGTCTGTCCCACTCAGCATGTATGGCTCTTTTCGTCTATGCATATGGTCAATTTAGCTAAAGACGGTCTTAAGGATTTCTTCAAGCAGATTCTTTCATGGCGAATTCTTCCTAATCCTGTGTTTGAAAAGCAGATTCTGTCGCAGTGCTTGTATGTCAGTGAGGTGGACCATAGCTCTGTTTTTCCGCTGTTTTCCTTTCGTCGTTGGCCCTTCTCAGCCTGGTTGTTTCTGAGGCTGCTTTCTGGTATAATTCTTTCAACTCAACATCATATTCAAAATATGTAAGAGTTACGGATCTTATTTGTGTCACGAATCATCCGCTTGTGTAATCATGGCTATATGAAGTTATTGGTATACTCTTAACGTTTGTTCTTTTCTAGTGCTTTTGGTGAAAACAATGCCCATCGAGAGAGAGAGAGAGAGAGAGAGAGAGAGAGAGAGAGAGAGAGAGAGAGATACATAGGAAGAGCAAAAGACACAGAGAAAAAGAAAAAGAAATATAGTGGGATATAAAAATACTAAGTTCGGGAGCCAATTCATTTGACCTAAAGATAATATGATCCTGTATTTGCTCCAGTTCGGAGTAGTGTGGCATCTCGTGTGCCTTATCACCGACTACACTGTCATAACATCAAAAGTGGTTAAACAGTGCCCTCTGGGGTGTCCTATTTCTTTTGTGTGTGTGTGCCTGTGCTCTGTTGTACGTGTCTTTCTTTTTTTCCCAGCAGCACTAAGTGACCTTCATTGTGTCAATTTGCTTCATCTTATTTTTACTCTCCCTCTGTCTATCTCTTTCTCTCTCTCTCAATCTCTCAATCTCCCTCTCCCTCCCCACACCCCCTCTCTCTTTCTCTCTCCCCTTTCTCTCTCTCTCTCTCTCTACCCCCCTCTCTCTCTCTCTCTCTCTCTCTCTCTCTCTCTCTCTCTCTCTCTCTCTCTCTCTCTCTCTTTGTGAATACAAAAGAGGGTGAGTTCAGATCAAACATTTGGTACTTAAAAGTTGTGACGCCATGGGAAGCGAGTTCGCTGATGCTAGGTTCCCGTTTATTGAAAGCTAGGAATCGTAGGAATGGACTCCGAACCTTATTGCTTACTTTGTAATCATGTGATTTCTGCCGGTGGTTACGTCGTTGGCTCGTAACATTTTCAAGATTTAGGATAACCTTGATTTCTAAACACGACAAAGCATCAACTTTTATTTTTCAAACATAAACTCTTTAAGAAAAAACGATTTTAGCGATTAAAGTAACTGGTAACCGTTGGTTTACGTAAAGAGGAGTCGGAACTTTTCTTCCGTAACATCATTAATCGTGGGAATCGGTTCCGGAATCAACTCTTCGCCCAGCTCTACTGGTAGCTACTACTTCTTCACTTTCACTCAATTGTTTCTGTGTGTCTGTTTGTCTGTCTGTTTGTTTGTCAGTCCTCCTTTTCCCAGCACTATAATGTGGCCATTGTAGTGTTAAAGTCCTTCACTTTACTAAATCAAACACAAAAAAACCCAAAAAACAAACGCCAAACAAACAAATTTTAAAAAACCCACAACAAAAGAACGAACAAACGGGGACGAGTCCATTGCACCAGGGCATGTGGTTATTGAGTGCTCTGGTGTAGTTTTATCACGCTTTTTTCTATCAGACTATTAGTTATTCAGACTATCAGACAACCTCATTCTTTCCCATCATACTTATCTTTCCTCCTTTTTTTAAATTGTATTTTCATCGTCGCCTTTCTCAACCTGCACCAGGGTATAGGCCACGGACAAACACTTTCCGCCTTTCTCTATCCTGGGCTAGCCTGTTAGTGTTATCCCATGTTTTCCCACTTTTCTGTACATCGATTTCTGTGATTCTTCTCCAGGTTCCACGCGGTCTTCCCCTTAATCTCTTATCCTGGGGGTTCCAATCCAAAACGTTCTTAGTTATGCAGCTACCTGACTTCCCGATAGTATGTCCAATCCATATCCACCGCCTTCTTCCTACCTCATCTCTGACTGGGATCCGTCTTGTTTTCCTTAACACTTCCACATTAATGACTCTGTCTGTCCATCTGATCCTGAGTAGCTTTCTTAGACACCTGTTCAAGAAAACCTGGATCCTATTTATGCAAGTCTTTGATGCGTTCCATGTCTCACATCCATACAACAGGACCGACTTCACATTTGAATTGAAAATCCTCAGATTTGTTCGAATTGAGATATTTCTGGTCTTCCAAATCCTATCCAAAGATATGAAAGCTGTCTGTGTTTTTCCAATGCGGGACTTTAATTCAACACCTGTTCCTTCCTCTCTGTCAATTATACCCCCAAGATAGCTGAAGGATTCAACGTTTTCTAATGCCTTTCCTTTTATTGAGACCTGTTCCTTTCGTTGTGCATCTATCCTTAGGGCCTTTGACTTTCCGGGGTGGATCCTCAATCCAACAGATTTCGATAGGCTGTTTAATACTGAAGTCTTTGCTTGCATCTGTTCCTCGGTGTGCGACAGAAGCGCCAAGTCGTCGGCAAAATCCAGATCGTCCAACTGTGTCCATGGTGTCCCCTGTATACCATTTCTGAGTACTCTGGTGGTTTCCTTTATCCGCCAATCGACTGCCAATATGAGGAGGAACAGTGATAGTAAATATCCCTGTCTCACACCAGCCTTGATGTCAAAACTGTCAGTGAGCTGGCCATCATGGATAACCCTGCAACTTGTCCCTTCGTACATGCTCTTGATGATGTTCACCAACTTCTGTGGGATTCCGTGGTGTCTCGTTGTCTCCATGGTGTTGCTTGGTCTATACTGTCACAGGCCTTCTCATAGTCAAGGAAGTTGACGATCAGCTGGGAGGTCCACTCCAGGGACTATTCCACTATAATCCTCAGCGTGGCAATCCGGTCGGTGGTTGAGCGATTTTTCCGAAACCAGCCTGTTCATCCCGTAGTCTTGGATCCGTTAATCGTGTTTTAATTAATGCCTAGTAAAACCTCTAAACATTGCCACGTATGTTCCCTATTTCTTGTGTGTGTGCAAGGCGCATAAAACCCTTACTACAACTGAAGAGTCCAGTATCATGTATACACACACGAAAGCGGAAAATAGAGTTGTACAAGTTATAGGTAATATCCACTGCACACTACCAACTGAACTCATTTGGTTTGAGACTGGACCAGCTAGATTTTTCCTTCTTTCCAAGGGGAAAAAGATACCATTTTGTCATAATACGACCGATTTGACTTTGTCACTATGCGATCGATTCTGCTGCCCCAATACGCCCGATTCGGCTTGCTTGCTTACAATACGACCGATTCGACATGTTCACAATACGACCAATTTAACTTGTTCCCAATTCGACCAATTCGACTTTGTGTTACAGTGCGACCGATTCGAATGGCAACCTTGAAAAAAGCTAACTTCAACACGTGTTGGTTTTGAAAGTCATGCTAGAGTCGAATACTGTCCGAATTCAGTGGTGTTCTGCCAAAATAGTAGTTTTTGCCTTATCCGTGAAGGAAAGCGAGTGGCTGGAGGGCGCCATTGGTAGGTCCTACTTCTTTACTTTCCTCTCTGTTGTTTCTGTCTATCTCACTTTTTCCCAGCACATAATGACAATTATCGAGTCAATATGTTCCTCTGTTACTCACAATGTCCCTCTCTGTCTCTGTCTCTCTATCTCTCTTCCCCACTATCTGTTTGTCTTTCTCGTTCTCTCTCTCTCTCTCTCTCTCTCTCTCTCTCTCTCTCTCTCTCTTTCTCTTTCTCTCTTTCTCTTTCTGTCTATTTCAAACAAACAAACACGAGGAAGCAATCTGTATTCCCCCAACTCAAACTGATGAATCTGACTAGCAGTATCATGTTCTGGGAATCAACAAACGCTTCCTCGTACAAGTCCATTTTTACGGTATAAGATTTCGTTATCGAAAAGTCGGTGACCGATTTTTTTATATACCCTCTCTACAAAAGTCAAGACATTATTGCCAGGAGAAAAACAATCTTCACATAACAAAAATGAAACATCCGTTTATAAGATGAGTCAGACGAGTGTAATTGGTAAACATAACTTCCTTTTGATTTGAAGATATCTGGTTCGGATCTAATTGCTCACAGGCTTCTGTTCGGCGTTTAGGTGTAGCGGTTAGCTTCTTTGCTGCGCAGGCTTGAGACCTGAGTTCGATTCCCGAAGAAGTAGAAATTCTGTCGAGGATCTCGGTCTTTCTGCGGGGATGTTGCATCCTTTTCAGCCGGGGTGGTTGGCCCTGAAAAGCAATGTCGAGGCCCACTTCATATAAATGATTTAAATTGTGTTGATGGTGTACTAACAAATTTTTAAACAACCCACTCCGGAAAAGGTTATGGTGGTCCGTCGTTTGGAGAACTCTGACAGACATTTCGTCGTCTTAGCAAAATTCCGGAGGGGATTTGGACTTTAATTTGCTGATGATGAAAGGAGAAAAAACCAGCACTTCCAACAGAGTAGGGCTGCTCGACGCCAGTGCTATTCTGGGCTGGGTCAACAACTATTTTGGTTACAGGACAGTCAGTTCGACTGGGCACAACGACACCCCAAACACTCCTGACCTGAGTCCACTAGACTTTCGTCATTGAGGGTGCTGAAGGACAAGACGTGTGGTGTGGTGAAAACCTTCGAAAGTATCCAAGACTTAAAAGAAACCATCTTTGGGGGGGGGGGGACAAGAGAGATTTTCCCCGAGCAGTGTCAATGCATGAATGTCAATTACACTCAGCGTGTCAGAATGTGTTTTATTCGAAATTGTGGGTGTCCGGAAGATGTCTTGTAACTTTCTTCGTGGTCATAATGTTCTATTTTCATACATTAATACATAATGAATCCGAGTAGATTGTTCACCTGTCTGCAAGCTTTCGTATTTGTACCTTAATAAATTACGGTTTTATCAGTGTTCTTTTAGACGAACTTTTTTCTGGTCACCTGGTATGTCTAGTATGTTCTTGAAGAATATTATTATTTGATCCGACTCTCAAATAAGTCGTCCCACAATTTTTTTTAAAATTTAAAAATAAATTCGTCCCTCGTCGATTCGAATTAATTTTGGTTACTGCAATTATCATTTTGATCCCATAATGGTTTCAGGATCGTCATCATACGGTGCCTTGCCGACAGGCGTGGGCGATCATGGACCTCCACTTCACTCTGTCTTGCGTTGCAGCGATGGTGTCGGTCGTTCTTGCTGTTCCCAGCCATGTTGTCAACTTGTCCAGTATCTTTTTCAACTGCCTCTCTTTCCACCAAACTCGCCTGTTGTTACACTATTCTCCAATGTTTCTTTATGCATTGCGTGTCCAATGAACTTTGCCTGTCGCTTTTTTATATTCGTCATAACCTGTCGTCTGCAATTTGCTTCAACCAAGAGATTTCACGAAGCGTGGAGAAACAATAATTAATTCTTTACAATCACATCAGCAGGGATGTGGAAGTAGGATATCGTGCAGGGTAAAAGTTTGCATTAATAGTTTACAGAATAAAGGTCTATTATTGTGGTTTTGGTGATTATTTTACGGCGCTCATAATTACATAGAGTCATGTTAGCGAGCAGGACACATTAGATATTTTAAGTTTGGTAGGAATTATTTTTGCGGCCGAAGCATACTTTTGTCAATTTTTGACAAACAATTGATATTTAACGTGTGCAGCTTGCACAGGGGACCTCCGAGATCTTTCACCCTTATCCGCGAAGATAGGTGTTAGATCTTAGCTACCTTAAGCTCAGGGGTTTGTCTGAAATAATAAAAATCTCTGATAAGACAGTGGAGATAATATTCTTTGTCATAAAACTCCTCTTAAAGATCCGTTATGAATACAGGGTAGAATTTTGCGTATTATTTTGTATACCCGTGAAATGATAGGCTGAAATTTCCAGCAAACAGTAGAGAGATAAAAAATATTAGGTCTCAGAATATCACTATACTCGTACATTAGAGAGAGAGAGAGAGAGAAAGAGAGAGAGAGAGAGAGAGAGAGAGAGAGAGAGAGAGAGAGAGAGAGAGAGCGAGAGCGAGAGAGCGAGAGAGAGAGCGAGAGAGAGAAAGGGAGAGAAAGAGAGAGAGGGAGAGAGAGAGAGAGAGAGAGAGAGAGAGAGAGAGAAAGAGAGAGAGAGAGAAATAGAGAGACAGACAGACAGGCATACGGACAGACAGACAGACAGACAAGCACACAGATAACACAGGCAGGTGAAAAGAACGCCGAGAGAGCGCGGGGGAGGGAGGGTGGGGGGCGATTGTGGGTATACAATTGTGATCAGTTATATTTACAGCAAATATGGGACGAAAACGGGTACTATCATGACTGAAGAAAGTGTACACCGCTTACATCAGTGCACTATCACCACCGGGGTTACATAAAGTTGTCAAAATGTACCTCTCAAGACTACAGATAAGAACTCGCTACCCAAGAATTACAGCCTTCTATCTGCTCAGTACCTTGCTTTGAGAAAGTTGACGTTAAAAATGTTCCAATTTCACGACATGCGAAGCTTTTTCGGAATGCAGTCATTTGACTATCTTGATAACGACTCTTACGAATTTAATAGAACATGTGAGGCAGCGTGGTGGAATCAGGCTCTCGTCAATTTTTGGGCATGTAGAGTTATTGGTATCATCATAAGGCTTGTTCAGTTGTGTTTATTTGGATGAAAAAAATATCCATTTATCTTGAATACATGTCAAGATATTTGCGAATGAAGGAGGTGGGGGTCACTTGTTTTCAGAGGAAAAATTAATGAGAAAATGGCCACCAAAGACTAGTTTTTCCTTAGCATAAGAGTCTGTGGTAACTGAAATTTTACATTTGTTAAGCCTTTATTCAACGTTTTTCAGTAAAATCCACACAGAAATGAGTTCTTGAATGGGTATAAAATGTGTTGAGCCCAAAAACAAAAATTTGATAAAAATTCACAAACCTCCGAAAAAATGCAAGTTTCTTCACTTTAATTATTTTGACGAGAGCCTGATTCCACCACGCTGCCTCACATTTCGTTTCTGGCTGTATGGTATTAGTGACCCAAAACGGCCTGAATTACCTTTTAGAACTGTGTTATTCTGAGGTCTTCTTTTGTACAAGGACTCGTGCACTTATATGTTTGCAGGCTGACCCCGCCACATGTGGGGAAGAAGGCCAGAAACGATGTAAAGAAACAAAACGACAACCCCCCC
>NW_004797629.1:186644-195314 GCF_000002075.1 Aplysia californica | reverse complement strand
ACACACACATACACACACATGCACACGCACACATGCAATACACACACACACACACACACACACACACACACACACACACGCACACACATACACACCCCTTGCGGTTTAATCCCACGGTGGAGAACGAAGTACTATCGTACCTAGAAATTCTACCAAAGTTGGTATACTTTTACCATACAGAGCTATAAAAGCTTATAACGCTGAGTGGAACGAGTGAAAACTATAACTTTTCTTTAAGAGCATGTCTAAAATTTGATACTCCAACATGTACTCGAAAAATAATATGCTTTAACTTTCTCTTAGGAAAAAAAATGTGTTTGATGCCCTTTAAAATTGTCACCTTTAATTAAGGACAAGCGGGCTTACCGATATTTCGGGGGTTTCCAGTAATGCTTACCTACACCAAAAAAAGGCAGTGCCCTTCCTATATGAGAAGTTTTGTTTCATTCGCGAAACTGCTACTAACGTGGGAATCGCAGCTGTCGAATTAAACGGCGCGCGCATTCTTCTTGTCGTCCGCCGTTTGTTTACGCTCTCAACGCGCATCTATTGTTTCTAGGGGGCACGTCATCTAGAACCGGAAATAGGGCAGTTGTCTCGTAGTGAATTATTCCGTCTTGGGTGTCACTGTGTAATCCAATACCAATTAGGCCTACGCCTAGGCCTAGACCTAGGGCCTGTACCAAGACGGGACAACTCTTCTTTACGTCATGTGCCAAGTGTAGGCCCCTCCCACTTTTGTACCTGCGCATATAACTCGCTGGACTAGCAATAGTTTACAATTTACACTGGTTACAATGCAAGGCCACTACATGTACTGATCATTTCGGGTTGTAGATCTATGTCTAGCCTAGGCCTACTAAATCTAGAACGGGTTTATTTTAGCCCAGAGATAGAAAGAGAGAAAGAGAATGAATAAACGTGTATCTACATAAAGATCTAGATCTAGAATCTAGATTTTGTAGTACACCAAGCAAAGAGTGTGCAGTTCGGAAAGTAGATCTAGAATTAGATCTCTAGATCTAGATATCTAGATCAAGCCCTAAAATTTAGAGGTTGGTGAATGGCTGAAGGGCGACTCTTGATTTGGCTACTTGCCTGTGAATTGGCGGAGACACACTGTCAATACTATCATGCAACTTGATTCATACTATGATATCAACAGTAGATCTAGGTTGGAGATCTATAGACCCTAGATCTATATCTCTAGATTCTAGATAGCCGAGATAATCTATCTCTAACCTAGATCTAGATATCTACGCCTAGATCTAGATTTGATATATTATAGTTCTAGCCTAATTTTATTTCAGTTTAGATCTAGAATCTAGATTTAGATCTAGATCTAAATAATCAACACGTAAAAATTACTACAGGGGCATGTAGGCCTAGAGTGGTTTAGATCTCGATTCTAGATCTAGAATCTAGATCTACGGACATTGCACACCAGATTAGAATTAGAATTGACCAATTCGAGATAGATTCGGGGGTGAACACTTTAAACCTAGATCTAGATCCAGATCTAGATCTAGATTTAGATCTATATCTAGATTTGGATCTCTATCTAGACCAGATGTAAATTATAATTTTTTTTTAATCTAGCAATTAGGCCTTTCTTAGGACATCCATCGGCATCTCAATCTAGATGTCTAGATTGTAGAATATAGAGAAGCACACAGGCTTCTAGGCCTAGGCCTAGGCTCTAAGGCCTAGCATACGACAAACTGTCGAAACTAGTCAACCTCTCGATTCGAAGTTTCAGTGTATGAAAAAGTGCATTTCTTGGTGATTTTGTGGTCACGTGTTGATGCTAGTTAATAGATCTAAATAAGAAACACGTAAAAATCACTAGACCTATATCTAGATCTAGATCTAAATTCTAGATCTAGATTCTTCAGGGTCATTTAGGCCTAGAGTGATGTAGATCTAGATCTATGGACCTTGCACACCAGATATTTAGAATAGACCAAGTAGATCCTGGGGTACACACTTTAAATCTAGTTCTAGATTAGATGTAAATTATTATATATAGATCTATCTAGAATCTTGGCCTTTCTAGGGACATCCCTCTGCATCTCAAACTAGATCTAGAATCTAGAGAAGCACACCTAGATCTAGGCCTAGCCTAGGCTTAGCATACGACACAGTCGAAACTAGGTCAACCTCTCGATTCGAAGTTTCAATGTATGATAAAGTGCACTTCTTGGTGATTTTGTGGCCAAGTGTTGATGCTAGCATCAATATTTAATAGTAAAGCACCTAATAATATTTACTTCTTGCTGATTTTGAAGATCTGTGAAGAGTTTCAGTCGAAAATAAACACGAGGCGAGGCGACACACGTCCGACATTTTTACAACACTGTTGAATAGCACGTCTGGCGCATCGCGCAGCTCTGCTGACAGCAGACAGACGACACAACGACGCTGCTCAGGTACCCGAAAATGTATACATTCATTTTCACGGAGCGAGCTAGGCGAACTACAGGTCAGACCTACAGAGTCCCTCTGGGACCGGCCTTAGGTATACTGCGGCAGGGTTGCCTCTTAACCTAAAGCCTAACTGAAAATGTCTCTTAACCTTAGGTACAGTTTTTCCCACATCCGATCCAGACATTGGGGATTGCCTTGATAGTGAGACAACTTCCTGGGACTTCAGGATACTGCGGTAGGGTGGCCTCTTAACCTAAACCCTAACTGAAATGAGAAATATCAGATAATTATGAATGTCGAACATGAGAACGTATGGTCTGTTGTTATTGGATTTTTAAAATGTTTTTTGTTGTTGTTTCTATTAAGAGTGAGGGCTGAAGAAAGACCCCCCTCGGGTGGGGAGAAGTTTAAGATAAGACAAGATAGATAAGATGAGATAAGATGAGATAAGATACGATAACATAATACGAAAAGATAAACGCTTCGAAAAATCAAATGTTGTATGTGACTGTCGGAAGTGGTGCGTTATCCTATCTTACCTTATCTTATTTTATCGAATTTTTTCTTTTCTTATCTTATCTGATCTTATCTTATCTAAACTTTAACCCCTACCCATCAAGGTTACATCCCCCTCCGCCCTTCACAGTATTAATACAAAACAACCTTTTTAAGGTGGTGGAGGCGGGGAAAAATCTACAAGATAAAAAAAACCCATAACAAAAACTGTGTTAATGTAAAACCAATAGATGTGACCGGAAAGAGACAGGTGAATGTAGGACCTGGGTTTTAACGGGTTTCCAATGACGTCATTTACAGACATCAAGGTAACTGACGGTGCGGGCACACACACGCACACATACACCCATATACACGCACATACACACATACGCACACAGAAACACACGCACAAACATATACACACAGACACACACGCACAGACACATATACGTACAGATATACACACATACGCACACATACACACCATAGACACATACTCATACACACACAGCACACACAACACACACATACACACACATACACACATACGCACATACGCACACACAAACACACACAAATACACATACACACAGACACAAACACTCACACACTGAAACACACATTCACACTCACACAGACAAACAAACATACACACACAAACACTCACAAACACACACACACACATAAACACACACCTACACACACCATACAAACACACACACACACACACACACACAAACACTCACAAACACACAAACACTCACAAACACACACACACACACACACACACACACACAAACACACACACACACCTCAGTAAAGACTGCCAGGCCCTGGCCGTGGGTATGGGTGTCCTTCCTCTGTAAAAACATTGCGTATATTGAAGCGGGGAAGATTGTCTTTATACGCTGTAGACAAATATGTGAGGCGTCATAGTGAAATCAGGCGCTCGTTAACATATAAAATCGAAAAAAGAGACACTTTTCCGCCTGTTAGGCAATTTCAATCAATAGTTTGTTGTCGTTTTGTTTTGTTTGTTTCTTTTTTTTAGGGCGAGGGGGGGGGGGGGGGTGGGGGGGGGGGGGGATTTCTCGGCTTAACTCCTCTTATGTCTATTTAAAAACCTATTTCTGTGATTTTTATTTTTCAGGAAAACGTAGATGGGAGGGAGAAAAATCGAAATTTACAATTTTCAAGGACACGTCAAGCTTTGGAAGTCACCACATTTTTTGGCGGCCATTTTCTTGCTAATTTTAGCTCTTACATTAGGCCCTTTTCATATGCAAATGTCTCGAGTCCTATTTAAGATAGGAGCGCATTGTTTTCTTCCAAAGCTAGCCAAAGGAACAAGATTTAAAATCATACCAACAACTCCATTAAAATTTGCCCCAAAAATGGACAAGCTCCTAATTCTATTGCGTCGTGTCACATATACAATGTAGATAATTTGTGCTACAACGCGGTGGAATCAGGTTCTCGACTGTTTTGGGGCATATGGAGTTATTGGTATCATCTTAAAGCCTATTCATTTGTCTTTATTTTTATGAAAAGATTATCCGTCTTTAATGAATAGAACTCAAGACATTTACAAGTGAAGGAGGTTGGGGTCGTTTCGTTTTAGAGATAACACTTGCAAGAAAATGGCCTCCAAAGCTTGGTGAGTTCCAGAGCTTGAGCGTCCTTGGAAACTGCAAAATTGCATTTTTGCATGCCTCTGATCAACCCTTTTATGAAAAAGTGAAACAGAAATGTGTTTTTAATTAAATGGTCATGAAAGGTGTTCAGTAAAAAAAAACCCACAACCCCCCCCCCCCCTTAAAAAAAAAACCCACACAAGTACAAAAAAGAACAAAAAAGAGGAAAATCGTAAAACAGTGTCCAAAGGTTTAAAAAGGGGTCTTTTTCTTTGATTTCATCATTTCGACGAGCGCCTGATTTCACCACGATGCCTCACATATTATTATTATTATGTCGAACGTGGATATGGCTTTGAGACTGAATCACAATTCATTCGTTCACGCGGCCATTCTCTATTCATTTCTTCCTCTCTTCTTTGACTCTTTTCCTCACCACCTATGTCGGTTTACTGTTCTCAAATAGACAGAGCAAACAGTTCTCAAAACCTGTCCATCTCGAAATCCGGATCTTTTATATTTTGAACACTTGACACTCTGAGAACTTGCTTTTCGTGCTTGTTCTTTTTTTAAAGGTTTCTTTCTGTTTATTTATTGATATTTTTATTTTTTTTTCATTTTTTTCTTCTTCTCTTTCATTTGTCATTTTTATTAATGTGCTCAATTCTCACCTTTGTCCCTTATATTTTGTCTATCTTTTCCTGTTTTAAGGCAGCAAAAAAAAAAAAAAAAAGGGGGTGGGAGTGGGGGTGGGGGTGGAGTGTTGCACTAGAGTAAAAAGTGTAACTCAATTTGGAGCAAAAGGTCTCAAGTATCTATTAACTGCCCCAGCTCTACAAGATTCTATCTGCTAGGTACTTAGTTTTGAGAAATGGGACCTCAAAGATTTTGAGTTTCACAACTTGTCAGGCCTCTTTGTATGAAGTTCTCTGAAAATCTTTATAACGGCTCCGATTTTGGTAGAACAGAAAATTTGATTTTTTATTGTACGGCCTAACTTGAATTTACTTGGATCCAGAGCTAGAATCATAGCAGGCGGCACATGTCCATAGCTGCCCATCTCTCCTTTCCAGTGTCCACCTCAGGGTCTTCCTGCTAATTAATGTATGGCCTTAGTAAATGTCAAATAGATCCTCGTAATTATGGGGTAGAGTATTGTTAAAAACAAAACAAAATCAAACATGTTATGGAGTTTGTCGTAGTGAGAATATCATGTCCAGCCTCTATAGTACAGCTATTAGGTGGCTCACTGTATTTGTTTTGTTTTTGCATTTTTTCTACTCGAACTATCAACACAACTTACATCATTTAGAGTGACAGGCTTGCAGCCAATTTGTGATGGCCAGCCCAGGCTGAGAGGGATGCAACATACTTTTCAACAGAAAGACAGCTGAGATACCCACTACTAAAAATTATCATCACTCAGGAATCGAACTCGTGTCTCCTGCGTGTGACAGCGAAGATCCTAACACTAACATCTACACCACGAACACCGGGGGCTTTCACATCACACGTGAGAGACGCGAGTTCGATTCCCGAGTGGTGAGAGTTTTTATCAAGTACCTCGATCTTTCTGCTTGGACGTTGTATCACTCTCCTCCCGAGTTGGTACTGAGATCGGGGTCGAGGAGCGTTTGCTACATGGTCTACATTGTGTCGATGAGAGTGTGGAAAAAAACAGCAACTTTTAAAAGATAGATATTTCGTGAGAACTCATCATCAATATCACGAATTGTTCGCGTAACGTCAGACGTCTGTACGCGTGGTTAAGTTCTTTGAAACCTCCAGAGAGCAGGAAAGGAGGTGAAAGGAGACACTTTTAGAGAAGAACATGTTTCGATTGCACCTCGGATTCGAACCCGGGACCTTTGAATGAGAGACGAACACCTTAACCTCTAGGCCACGAGAGCCCCCTTGTTTTGAGTTACTAAGACCATGCGATCAGAAACCAATTAATTTTCTATTTGATATGCAACAATCGTAAGATTATTCGGAGTCGTTATCAAGATATTTAAAGAATTAATTGCATTCCACTGTCATTATAAACGACTAAAACACATTTTTCCATGTGAGACGAATAAAGATTTCAATTGTCATTGTCACTATCACTTATTGTGAAACTCATAACATTTTGTGTCGAATTCCTCAAAACTAGGTAAGGAGCAATTAGAACTTTGTGATTCTAGAATCTAGAGTCACTCCCACATGATGATGACTGTCATGTAAACATTAAACGGGACCACCATTGTACAGGTACATCGAAAAAGATGCCACTGAAACAAGCACAGAAGCTTGAGAAGATCTACTGTTAATATGATAGTATGAATCAGTTTGCATGATAGTATTGATAGTGTGTCTCCGCCAATTCACAGGCAAGTAGCCAAGTCAAGAGTTGTCCTTCGGACATTCGCCAACCTCTAGATTCTAGAGATCTAGATCTAGATCTGGATCTAAATTTAGATTCTAGATCTACTTTGCGAACTGCACACTCTTTGCTGGGTGCACTACACAATCTAGATTCTAGATCTAGATCTTGATCTAGATACACGCTTATTCATTCTCTTTCTCTCTGGGTTAAAATAAATCAATTCTAGTAGGCCTAGGCTAGATCTAGATCTACCACCCGAGATAATTAGTACATGTAGATCTAGATCTAGTTGCCTTGCATTGTAAACAATGTAAATTGTAAACTATCGCCAGTCCAGCGAGTTATATGCGCAGCTGCAAAAGTGGGAGGGGCCTGCACTTGGCACATGACGTAAAGAAGAGTTGTCCCGTCTTGCTACTGGCTAAATATAGCAAGGCAGACCCGTCAGGTGCACACCTACACACATCAACATACACTGCGGCTGTGCTGACACACAGAGAGTGTGGCGGACACGCAGACGGCGTGCGCTAGGCGAGCTACAGGTCAGACCTACAGAGCCACTCTTTGACCGGCCTAAGGCCCCGCGTCCACTGCGCTTTTTCGTCACTTGCAGGCCAAGTTCACATGCAAATGAGCTTGTTTTTGTTAGTCACTGACTGCCTTTGCCTGACTACGCGATTTTCCTGCATGCACGCTTTTTGGTCAGTCGTACAGGGGACTAAGAAAGCCTCGATTCGACTCATTTTGGAAAGAAATTTGCATCTTTAAGTTCATTTTTGCTTCTTCATTGTACTTAACATGATCAATAAAGTTGTATCTCATTATAATATGTTGTACAATAGCAGATTTGTGCTGAAAAACATCAAAAAAATGAAATTAAAGCACCTAACCTAGATCTAGATCATTATTTCGTTCTCGGGAGAGCTAAAAATAGGCCAGGTTAGACCTAGATCTAGATCTAGCTAGGGACGTGTCAAGATCTAATCTAGATCTAGATCTAGAACTAGATTCTAGATAGATCTACGTTCTCTAATGTTTAGTGCTTCCAATTTTCCGCCAATTTTTAGCTTTCTCCAGACATTATCTGCCGGTCCACTAGATCTAGGCCTAGATTCTAGATCTACATCTCGATACATTATGTTGTTTTACCTTTCCTGAAACAGTGCTGTATATGAATATGAAGCTTAATTTACCCTTCGCTGATGAAAGTTCTGATGGCCGAGTGAACAGTGTGTTTGCGTTTGGGGGCAAACGTTATTTTGTGAGCGTGGGTTTGAATCCCAATCCCAGCTCTTTTTTTTTTTTTTTTTCTCATCGTCCCAACTTATCAACAATTTCCCCCATAATTATAATTTGTTGCTTTTTAGTTTTTTAAAGTGGTAAATAAATAAATAAATAAATCGCCTGTGCTGTCTGTTGTTCTCGTAATCATAACACACTGGGCTAAAAATAGATTTAGCTGGTCTGACCCTAACGTCGGTGGACGCGGATCTTTTTGAGTCGCTTCTACACCATGAAAAAACCTCGTACATTAGCCTGGCCTGGAAGTAATCTTATTTTGGTGCACGCCTAGACTAAGGCGGCCACTAAACATTGTAGATGGATTCACTTCAGGTACCAAGGTCAAGGTCATATACTGTGTGCACTATGCCGTCAAAATTGCTCTGTGTTATTCGTCACGAGGCCCTGCGTCTCACTGACAACGTTATATATATATACATTTGTATATATATGTATATATAT
>NW_004797629.1:183589-185281 GCF_000002075.1 Aplysia californica | reverse complement strand
AGGAGGAGGAGGAGGAGGAGGACGAGAAGAAAGAGGGGGTGGGGGGATAGGAGGAGATGGAGAATGACATGGCACAAATAAAGAAAACAAATTCATAGCATCACGAGCCATACTATACAAACGCGACCTTGACTTAACTCTCAACAGCTTTGCCCCTCCCGTGTTGCCCAAATATTTAAATCAGGGAAATGTAATCAACTTTGATTTTAAGTGACTTTAGGCCAAGGTTTAAGAAATAGGTCTTCCGTCCTGTATTCGAAGGTGAGTTATTTTTCACCTATTCTGTACGGTACTAAATAGGTTTTACGGCGCTCGCAACTGCATAAGGTCATATGAGCGCCAGAAGATTAGAGGTGTTACAATAGAGTAACAAACATAAAAAAGAAGAAGGGGAGATAAGGACAATAGATGTTTGATAGGAAAGAAGAAGCAAACCACATCAGAGCACCCGCCAACCACCCACACATAATCTTTTGAGGCTCACGAAAATTTCAAAACCTATTAACAAAAAGTTGGGTTTTCCGGATTCAAAGTCTGTCTCTGATAGTAACGAATCAAGAAGGTTGGAGGTTTTGGACACTCTCTACACAGACAAAGTGGGTGGTTGGCGGGGTGTCTGATGCGGTTTGCTCCTTTTGTCCTATCAAAAATCTTTCCTCCTTATCTCGCCTCCTGATTTTCTTTGTTACTTTCTTGAAACACCTCTAATCCTCGGCCTGCTCTGTGTTGCTAGTGACGTTAAACTCCTACACAAAAAAACAGACCAAGTTAAAGGACACCCTTATAGGTTTTAAACTAGAGTCTAGTATCTTATTTACTTTTAATTTTACTTTTTCATCCTCTGTTGCCGTTAAGCGTCGAGGGGAGATGCACTGTTCTATGGTAGGCCAGTTCCACAGCTCTTTCAGTTGTGAAGTTATGTTTTCTTGACACCCTCAATCCACCTTTTTGGGTGGCCTTCCTCTTCTTTTATAGCCTGGGTGCTTGGTGATGTAGGATTACGAGGCTGGCTGGTCAGGTGACATGCGTAACAGGTGGCCAAACTAGTTATCATCTGCACTATATCCCATCATGGCAATTACTGAAATTATAGCACACATGTACCTTTCTGTATTGTATCAAACCAGAATACTATTCCAGCTTTGTGCCCCCACCCCCACGCCTCCTTTGCCCCTCCTCTGGGCTCCTGACCCTTTCTGCAGCCTTTCTACGGCTACTCCTTGGCTGCTTCTTACTGCTCTCAGTCATACCCCTGATCTTATGGTAGGTAAGATCTACACTTAGCCTTCTCGAACAACTGATTAAAAATCACAAAGGTCCTGTGTGCGCACGTTAAAGATCCCTGGTGGTCCAAAATCGATAAGAGTAGGCTTCGGCCGCCACCTATATTACATTTAAAACATTTATACCAACTGAAAATGTTTGGTGTGTCCTGCACACTCATATTATGACCTTATCCAGTTGTGAATAGCTTACCAAAACACGAAAAACGTAAAACACTAATCAAAACAAAAAAACCCAACAACTATTGCCAGGTCTGCTGATGAAACAATATATTATAGGTTTTAAGCACCTAGAGTTAGCAGTTGAAAGGGGATTAGATCTAGCTCTATACAAATGGTTTATTATTATTTTTACTATTTTCTATTATTATTGTTATTATTATTATTATTATTATTATTATTATTATTA
>NW_004797629.1:182193-183489 GCF_000002075.1 Aplysia californica | reverse complement strand
TTATTATTATTATTATTATTATCATCATCATTGTTATCATTATAATTATTGTTGTTGTTTTGTCAATGTTTTCTTACTATCATCCTGATTATAATCATTCAGACTTATTATGTCATTCCCTAACAATCAAGTAAACTTAATATTTTGCTTATCATGTTGTTCAGTAGCTATCCCTTGATTCCGTGATCTTTATGCAATGGCAACGATTTGTTTTGTCTCCGTCTACTTTTTCAAAGGCCTTTATTTGATCCACAAAGACAGCTTTCAATTCTTTATCTTATTCTGTTGTCTTTTTATTGTGTTGTCTACTTTGTTGAAGGCCTTTAATTAAAAAATTTGTCCTCAAGTGGAGTCTTTATCTCATGATTATAAATATATTAATGCCTTTTCGTTGTGTGTTATGTTTTTGTCAAAGTTGTAAGGCTCTTGCAGCACAATTAGGTCATAGAGTTGCCGAAGCCTAAAGATGATACAAATGAATTACAAACACAGAAAGAGGGAAGGGAGTTAAGTGAGAGAGATGTTTGATAGGAGAGTAGGAGCCAACCACACACGTTCATTGTCTTGTCTAAATACAAATATTGCGTCAGTGATTTTGTTTTCCTTTTGAACACGCCAGTTTTATAAAGGAAAACTTGGACAACGTCATTCGCAGCTGACTCTGCATTTTAAAAAAAAATGTTTCTTGTTATTTTTTCCTTCAGCAATAAAACGTGCTTCGTCATTTTCCTATTAAAGAGAGTGAACCGTTTGTGTTTTTAGTTTTAGTAGTAAGAAAAAGAAAACTCTTGTTTCCCTTTGATTCTTCTTCTCTTTTTTGCTCTGTTTTTTTTAGGGGGGGGGGGGGGGGTAATTGTATTCACGAATTCCTCTTTGTTCTTAAGTCTGACGATGCAAGCAAAGGCTTTGGACCACTTAAGTTTAATCCTCATAGAAAATAAAATCTTCGCCCTATATAACTATTATCTTCAAAAAGAAAGTAAACAGGGTGCTTACTTCTTGAACACAATAGAGGGCTGGTTGGGATGATAATGGTTGCTGCAGTCTAGACGGTACCTAGATACCCTCAGTTCTACGACTGACGGTTGGACCAGAGGACAATCAACTCTACTTCCTCTTTGAATGGCTCGGTTCTGTAGTGACTGTGTCTTGATTATCGTTGTTGGATAGCCGCTATCTGCACAGACACTCTGCACTCAGCTAACCTTCTCTGTGAGTATTATGATAATAATAATGATAATAATGTTAATAATTATGATGATAATGGTAATAATAATAATAATTTTAAAAAATATT
>NW_004797629.1:180041-181444 GCF_000002075.1 Aplysia californica | reverse complement strand
GTAATAATAATAGTCATCATTATCATCATCATCAATCATCATCATCATCATTGTGCTCTTTTTCAAATGTAAAAAATAATAATAAGCGGAATAAAATAAGATACGATAAGAGAATACTTTATTATCCCGGAAGGAAATTTTCTTGGCTGTACAGAACCGTAGAAACACAAGCAGATATTCATAAAAAATTAAATGATACATTACTCTCATAAAGATTCAGTATGAAAAGAAAAGTAAAGCTATTAAAATTGTACATATCACATCAGATGCATCATTTAACCACATGCAGGAATCTAATTACAAGACCTTTAGTATGTCGGTACCACAGAATTACAAAGTTCTATTTTGCTCAGGACCTATTTTTGAGAAATTTGACCTAAAAGATTTTTTATTTCACGTCATGTTAAGCATTTTAGAATGTAGTCCTGTGAATATCTTGAAAACGACTCCGAATAATCGTGAGGCGAGCTGACAAAATGAGTTACTTCTCGCAATCCACAAATGGAGATATTGGCAAAAAAAAAAAATCAACACTACGGCCAAATGTGCAGATTTTCTATTGATGCCCTATTCTTTTAGTGTAATATGCCTATTATTGTTTCTTATTTATGTATTTTTTAAAAACTTCTATATGGCTCAAATCCAAGAAGTGACTCATTTTGTCAGCACGTTTCACTTATGCTTTTGAAAGAGCAGATATAACAATCGGTTTATAACCTAAGAGTCTTGGCAATTCAAAACGGCCAAAAATATATGACTTTAAATAAAAAAAGTAAAGTTAAATCTTTAAAAAAGAGAAAAAAAATACTACGGACGTACATTATATTATTATTCTAAAACGATAATGATAACAGATAGCATTTAATGTTGTATTTCTGAAAAACATTCAGTGCATGCTGTCGTTTTTATAGGCGCTAAAGCACTAACATACAGACAGGTACCCGCCCCTTGAATAGCCTAATAGTGCTGATAGAGGCGTTAAACCCGTACCATTTTTCACAGACAGATTCTTTCGCTGTCCATGGCTGAGTACCCATCCCCACCTGGGTGAAGTGAGGGAAATTAGTATAAAGTGCCTTTCCCAAGGATACAACCTCAAGCCTGGGGCTCGAACCCCCGAACCCCCAACCTCACGATTACGAGCCCAGTGTTCTAATATAAAGTACCCTTGGGTGGTGGCGGGTGCTCTGGTGTGGTTTCCTATCAACCATCTATCGTCCTTATCTCCCCTTCTTCTTTTTTATGTTTGTTACTCTCTTGTAACACCTCTAATCTTCTGGCACTCATGACCTTATCCAGTTGCAAGCGCTCTAAAACCTCTACGGTACTAAAACGAACAAGAGTGCCCTTTGGAGAATCCGTTCCTTAATACAAACCGATCGCTAACCGCTCATTCGACGCGT
>NW_004797629.1:177793-179220 GCF_000002075.1 Aplysia californica | reverse complement strand
TTAGGCGTCCCCACCCCCACCCCCTTTCCACCCCTCTAAAGGGGAAACAATGAAGGAACATTCCGAGGCCCTACATTGTTACGTTATCCTTTGAGTTGTCCTTGGTAAAAAGGGTCAGAAGCAACCTTCGCTGGTGCTTGAGTTGAAAAGGACAAGGTTTCGCGTTCTTGGTGCAGTCTTCTATCCAACGACAAAACGGGGCATCTGACAAAATCGAGGCTTTATGAGAAGAAAAAAAATCAATCTTTGAAATGTGATGCGTGCTGGCAAATTGAGTTAATTCTCAGGTTTTAGCCCTATTGACACATACAGGAGCGTCAAAGTTATACGCTTAGTTTGTACGATTTAGTACATGGAATGATAAAAGACATGTTTAATGTGAAAAATAAAATGGCATCAGTTGAACAATTGTGGATTGCAAGAAGTAGATCTTTTTATCAGCACACCTCACAAATAGTTTTATTGGTTTGCTGCTCTAGTCTTGCCTATAACCAACGTATCTGCATAGGAAGAAGTAGGTTTTTTTTAGGAGGTAAAAGTATTGGTTTGAGGGCGCCATTGTTAGGTCCTACTTTTTTAAGTCTTATATTTCTGTCTGTCTGTCTTACTTTTTTACAAACACTGAATGACCATTATTGTGTCAATGTGCTTCTCTCTAATCAAGCAAGAAAAACAAATGAACAAGGGCCCTACTTCTTTTCTTTCCGTAAGAGGTTATAAGTGGTTTGTGTTTGTGTCTTACTTTTTCCCAGCATTAAAAGACCATTATTGTGTCAATGTGCTTCTCTTAATTCAAACAAACCAACCAACCGACAAACAAACAAACAAACTAGTCTTCTTCTTTGATTCCCGTAGATTTGCCATCCGTTGGGTCGCCTGGGGCGTCGGTGGCCTAGTGGTTAGGCTACCCAACTCGTAACCGTGAGGTTGCGGGTTCGGGGTTCGAGCCGCGGGCCCGAAGTTGTGTCCTTGGGAAAGGCACTTTACACGAACCTTCCTCACCTCACAAAGGTGGGAATGGGTACTCGGCCATAGACAGCGAAAGATCTTGTCAGTATGTTAGTGTTTTAGCGCATATAAAAGACTGCTTGCACTGTATGCTTCCCAGGAAGTTGAGGTTGTTTCAGAATGCTCTCAGGTCTGCAGGGGTAACAGCATAGATTGTGAAGCGCATAGAGTTTGCTGTTGAGCCGGGATTTGCGCTATACAAATGCTCATTGTTATTATTATGACAACAAATTTTAATCTCCTCCACTCCTCCCCGCTCTCTGCTTTCCTCTGTGAGTTTGGTAGCTCCTCTATGGCTGTTCATTCTCAGCTGTTATCCTTCCATCTCTTCTTCTGTCTGCCTCTCTATCGACCTCCACCCACAGGGCCTTGTAGAATAACAAATAACTGACTCCGGTAATGAGCGTCAAGAGAATGTT
>NW_004797629.1:175268-176638 GCF_000002075.1 Aplysia californica | reverse complement strand
AAGAAGAAGAAGAAGAAGAAGAAGAAGAAGAAGAAGAAGAAGAAGAAGAAGAAAAAGAAGAAGAAGAAAATGTATTCATATGGCGTCGAATCCCTAGAAGGATCAGAAAGCTGTAAAATGCAGAATTATCACTCATCTGACGAATCATAGGACAGACAGCTGAAATAAATCACACATGGACGGAGAGAAACTAAAAGGTGATAAGTAACAAAGAAATTTGATATGATTTAAAATTAGCAAAAGGAAATAAACAAAAGGGAAATAAGATTATTGTCTTAGTAACATACTCGGGCAACTTTTGGTTTTCATTTTATTCACTTGTAACATGATAGCCCCTTGTGAAAACGGTAGGTATAACAATTTTAAAAACGGAAAACCACTATATAGTATGATGGCTTTCTCTCCTCAGAATGTTAACTATTTTAAGCTCCCCGCCCCTTTTCCTCACTCACATAGATACGTACAAGCACAAACACTCCTTACAACAGGCGACATTGTCCACTCTTATGGATTCTCTCTCTCTCTCTCTCTCTCTCTCTCTCTCTCTATCTATCTATCTCTCTGTCTCTCTCTCTCTCTCCCTCTCTCGTCTCCCTCACCCTTTTTCCATTTCCCGCTCAACATCTTTTACGTTCATTTTAAAAACACACGTCTGTCAGGACTTAATTGTTGAAATGCACAAACAATGTAAATTTGCATTTTCCAAAGGCTCTCAAGCTTTGAAATTCACAATATTTTCAGCAGCCATTGTCTCACTTAATTCTCCTTTGACTCCAAACGACCAACACCTCCTTCAATCACATAACATTATATCGCTATTTCCATTCGAGATAGATTGGATTTTTTAAATACCAAAAACAAGACAATATATAAGAGGCTTTAAGATAATACAAAAACTTCATACGTCTCAAAGTTGACAAGTGACTGATTCCGTCGTTACAAGGCGAGTTCCTCTCAAAACAAACCCACAAAGACCGAAGCGGATGGAAAAGCAGGCCGAAAAAAGGGAGGGTTGGGGGGGGGGGTTAGGGTGAAAGAGTAGACTTTTATTCATCAAGGAAGCTACGTTGACTTTGTCGTCAGAAAAAAAGCCTCCAAAAACCCATGATATAAAGTTTTGATATAGTCAAAGGTATTGAATTTATCTCCGGGAATCCAAAAAGTTACAGTCATTAATCTTCTGTTGGGAGTCGCTTTAACTTTAACAGCTTTTGTAAAAAATATACTATGTGAAAAGGTCAGCTTTGGACGATGACTTGCAAGATGTACAAAACCATGGAACATTATTTTATATCTTTGAGATCAACTTACATACACAAACACACACACACACACACACACACACACACACACACACACACACACACACA
>NW_004797629.1:172124-174160 GCF_000002075.1 Aplysia californica | reverse complement strand
GAGAGAGAGAGCGAGAGAGAGCGAGAGGGAAAGAGAGCGAGAGGGAGAGAGAGCGAGAGAGAGAGAGAGCGAGAGAGAGCAAGAGAGAGAGCGAGAGAGAGCGAGAGAGAGAGCGAGAGAGAGAGAGCGAGTGAGAGAGAGAGAGCGAGAAAGAGAAAGAGAGAGAGAGAGAGAAAGAAAGACAGACAGACAGACAGACAGACAGACAGACAGACTGACAGACAGACAGACAGACAGACAGACAGAAAGATAGACCGGCAGGCAGACAGAACGAGGCGAAGAAAAGACATCAAAATAAATGTTTGACTTGTTGAATCAATAATGATTAATGAAGATTCGCCATAGCTCTACAATCTTTTCCCAGTGAGGGAAAACTGGGTTTACAAGAAGTAGAACTCATCAAGGGCAGGACCAAATCCTGTTTAAAAAAAAATAATTTTTTTAAAGATTGTGAAAAGTAGGTTATATGGATGCCCATAGATACACCTTGCTGGAAAGAGAGAAGTGCTGTGCATTTAAATGTCTAGCACGTCTTTGTTGAAAAAAAGAAGAAGAAAAAAAGTGAAAAGTGGGTTATTTGGAGGTCCATAAACACATCGAAGAGATTAATATTAGAATGAATGCATGTATTAGAGATCTCATGCTACCTGGGCCATATCGCTCACTTGTTAGTGTAAGTATACAGCTTAGTTCTTTAGCTGTCTGGCCGGCTGTCATTGCCCGAGCAGTGACGGATATTTTTTGACTGGAGGGAGGGCGAAGAATTTTCATCTCTTAAGAGTTTAAGAGTGGCCCAGATCACCGCTGGGTATATAAAGGTTGCAACGCTCTCGTCTAGCGGTTCTTGGGAGACGCTATTTTGGAGGAAAACTCGAGTTGGAAGATGCTTTGGTGGGCAAACAATTTTTTTTTTCATTAAATTAGCGAGCAAAAAAAAAAAAAAAAGAGTCTTTTTTATCGATTGGTAAGTTTATAAATTTCTTTTTCTCTTGGAGCACAAAAAAAGGACTTTTTAAAATTTGAGCACCAAAAAAGGACTTTTTTTCACATTAAAGCACCAAAAACAAGGACTCTTTTTTACATTGGGACACCCAAAAAAAAAGACATTTTTATATTGGAGCACCTAAAAAAAAGACGTCTTTTGGTAATGTATTACCAAAAAAAAAAGGACTTATTTTGATATTGGAGCACAAAAACAGGACTTCTTTGTTTATCATATTACCAAAAAAGGACTTCTTTGTTTATCGTATTACCAAAAAAGGACTTCTTTGTTTATCGTATTACCAAAAAAGGACTTCTTTGTTTATCGTATTACCAAAAAAGGACTTCTTTGCTTATCGTATTACCAAAAATGGACTTCTTTGCTTATCGTATTACCAAAAAAAGGACATTCTTTTGATATTGGGGCTCCAATAAAATAAGATTTCTGTTTTCTATTGTTGCGCAGGAAAAAGACTTCTTGTTTGGATACAATAGACTGTTGTAAGTTCCATCCTGGTAAGATAAGATAAGATAAGATAAGATAAGATAAGATAGATCTCAACTACTGCGGTGCTGGGATATTTGCTTAGTGTTTTATTGCGCACTCACTCACTCACTCTCTCTCTCTCTCTCTCTCTCTCTCTCTCTCTCTCTCTCTCTCTTTCTCTCACTCATTCACTCACTCTCTCTCTCTCTCTCACACACACAAACACACACACACACACACATACACACACATACACACAAACACACATGAACACACACACGTTAACACAAAAAACGTAAATGTCGACGCCCATATTATTTTTTTACACCTCCTTTCTTCCACATAATGTACATCTAACATACACACATAATATGATTGTCTATAATTATTAATGTAAGAATATTCCTCTAGTTTATGTTCCTGCTCTTGTTCGTCCTCCTGCTCTTGTTATTGTTCTTCTCTTTGCAGTAATTTGATGTGGTTTCTTTGCCCTTTATGCAGCGTTACTCTCTCTCTCTCTCTCTCTCTCTCTCTCTCTCTCTCTCTCTCTCTCTCTCTCTCTCTCTTC
>NW_004797629.1:168647-170180 GCF_000002075.1 Aplysia californica | reverse complement strand
AAAAAAAAATGAAATCGAAGTAACCGGCATTAAACCTTTTTGGCATTTGGGTATTTTTTTCTTTTAATATATTTCTTTTTAAACTTTTTTGGCTGAACACCTTTAAGATCCATTTAAAAGCACGTTTCTGTGCCCATCTCACTGAAGAACAGTGACCACAAGGATGAAGAAATGTACATTTGAAGTTTTCAGCGACACTCAAAGTTTGGAAATAACTACATTTTGGTTGCTATTTCCTAGCTAATGTTACACCAGGCACCAAGTGACCCCCACCCCTTTCAACCGCAAATATCTCGACATCTGTTCAAGACAATAGGTTGGGTTATTTCATTACAGCAAAGATAAGTGGACATGCTTTAATTTAATACCAATAACTCCATCTGCTCGAGTATTGACGAACGCCAGATTCCACTGCATTATGACACGTAATATTGCTCGCTTTTAAGCTGTTTTGAGAAAATCAAAGGTAAACTTGTTGGACCCTTGTTCAGTTTCTTTACAGGCAAGGAAATCTTTCTCTATAACCAAACAAAATACACACTAATGAAACTAAGCCTCTCCTATCAATAGGGCAATGACCACTTTGGTGTAAATCAAGATTTCTGGAAACAACCGAAATCTGTGTTAGCCCGCTTGTCTTTTAAATTAGCCACCGTTAATAACTCTTCCAGTGTGTTGACAAAGGTTTAACATTTCGACTATGAAAATTTGAGAAAGTAATAAACATCTCTACTCTTATCTTCTTTTTCAGAAACAAGCAAGGACACTTTGAAAGCCAAACCTAGCAAGAACAGACCCATCAACCGCTTTTGCTGAAGACCACAATAATAATGTTATAGTGAACCCAGCGGTGACATAACCTTACCACACGTGTGAAAAAGTGCAGTAAACGTGCGGAGAATTCCTAAGTAGCTCATTTCACGTGAATTGCACACGTTTTCATGTCGGGGACCTAGATCTATATATATCTCCTAGAACGGGATATCGCTACTGTGGTAAGGGTTATTGAAGATTCTGAGTGTCGTGAGATAAGCTTATAAAAATAGACTTTAAAAAACAAAACAACAACCACACACACAGAAATACGAAACAAAACTAAACCAACTCGAAAGATAAGGCATTGCAAGTGTTACTCTCACAATATAAAAGCACAAAATAAACAAAGCCACCCCCCCACCCCCCTCACACCACACAAAAAAGGCTTTGGTTTTAAATTTGATACGAAGAATTAAAGACAAAAAATATAACAACAACAGTAACTACAAATGCAAGAAATAAGAAGCGTACAGTGGCACATCCTTTCTGAACACAACAGTCTTAAATATACCCTCAGAGCAGAATTTTGTATGCCTATGTTTTTGTTTTTACGATAGAGCTGTATTCGTCACGAAAATATATTCACGACATTAATATATTTCTGCCCCCGTTTGTTAATAAAGCAAAGGAGTAACTCTACAGGTAAAGGAAAGAGTCGAACAACACACGCACACACACACACACACACACACACACACACACACACACACACACACA
>NW_004797629.1:163147-167722 GCF_000002075.1 Aplysia californica | reverse complement strand
GCAAATATCTCAACCTCTATTCAAGATAGATGGGTATTTTTTTTTCTTTGCAAACAAGGCAAACGAATATTAAGCCTTTAGATGTTAGCAATAACTTCACATGCCCAAACTTTGACGAGCGCCTGATTCCACCACGTCGTGACAGCACTATAAAAAGTTTCACTCAGCCAAAAAGTGTCCATTGCCGACCTCGCTTCTCTTCAGATGGCGCTACAGTCGCTGTTTTAAAGCTGTTTTTCATTTTTTTCCCCAGAAGGAGAATAGGAAAAGTAACCTCTTACACATGAGGAGAGACTGCTTTTCATCGGTCTTAAATCCGCTGTTCGGGTTCGCTCAGTGCAGAGCTGTTTTTATTTTTATTTGAATGACCTCTCGTCTCTCATTCTAAAGCTAAATTGAATGACAATTAAAGTTGCTTCCTCCAACTGAAAAGAGCCTTTTTTGCCAGCATGATCAGGCTGTCCTCTTTATTTGAATTCTAATTTACTTAAAAACTAGTCTCTAGTATGACTTTGGTTCTTTTCCCAACATAAATAGGGTAACTCTGTTCGAAAAGTATGTCGTGCCTTTTCGAAGAGAACGCCTCCGGATTTTAATGCGCTCAGTGAGAGAGGAATGAACCATTTTGTGTTTAGTTTACAATTTCTTAGTTGTTGTAAGAGTTTTACGGCATTTGCAACACATTAAGGTCATAAGAGTGCCGAAGATTAGATTATTTACAAAATAATGACAAACACAAAAAAGAAGGAGGAGAAATCAAGAGGATCGATGTTTGATAGAAAAGAAGGAACAAACCACTCCAGAACATCCACCAACCGCCCACTGTACGATATTTGGGAGAGACTATCTCGTCTTGATGATAATGATTATAGTATCAGTACTCAATATTTTGTCGTGTACTTTTGTTCTTTTATTTCTGTACACCACCCCCACCCCACCCCCACTCCACAAACTCCCCTTCTTTCCTCTCAAACATCTATCCTACTTTTCGCCCCCCCCCCCCTCCTTCTCTTTATTGTAGGTTCCTCTCTACTACCAGCTCTCTTCTTCGATACACTTATAATATAACCAAGCATTGCACGTAGAAGATTTGAGTTCTATTCTGCTGTTGGGACATCTTTAATCAGGTACCTCAGTCTTCCTGTTGGGACGTTGTATCCCTCTCTACTAGGGCTGGGCAAAGAGTCGCTTTAGCAAAATCCGGATAATATGCTAAAGCACCACTTCGGTAAATAATATGTTATATGAACCGTTTCGGCAAATGGGTTAGAACCACTTGAACAAATGGGTTAGTATAACATCAACAAATGGGTGCTCCCACTTCGGCAAACGGGAAAGGAAAAAGAGATAAAGAGTCTGAATTCGGATAATGTCTAATTGAGAATTATCCGATTATCCGGATATTTATCCGGATTTTGCCCACCTCTACTCTCTACCCAGGTTGACCGTGACAGGCAGTAGCAGGGTCAAAGCAATCCGTCTGAATGATCTGAATTACGTCAATGAGGGGGGGTAAAAAACACACAAGACAAGAAAACAGTGCCTCGTCCTCCCTTCCTCAGTTCCTGAACTGTAGTCCTAGTTAGATTTTAATTCTATTGGCCAAACACAATGTAAGCGAGCGCCGAGAAAGCGTCCTTGGAACGAACACGATACAGAAAGAAAGAGAAAGACAGTATTTACATGCGCCGTGCAAGGTCGTGAACGGAACGTAAATGAACTCAGTGCACAGCATATTTATCATTACTCGTGAAAAGGACCCCCCAAAAGAAGAAGAAAGAAAAGAAAAGAAAAGACAACTCGTTCTTCCCTCAATCCCTCTTCATTAAAAATGCACATTCGTAAAAAAAAAAATTTTTTAAAAAGGAACAGAAACAGCAATAGTATGCTTATTCGTAAAAGGAACAAAAGAAAGGAGGGCTATGCCTATTCGTAGATGGACCAAAATGAAACTCTGTGCATATTTGGAAAAAGACCAAAAAGACCACCGTGCCTATTCCTAAAGAAAACAAAAGTATCACTGTGCAAATTTGTAAGAAGAACAAAAAGAACACTATGCCTATTCGTAAATGCTTTAAACAGGGGCGCTGTAGATATTTGTAAAGAACAAAAAGAATACTATGCCTATTCGTAAATGGTTTAAACAGGGGCGCTGTAGATATTTGTAAAGAATAACAAAAAAGAGCACGGCACCTATTCGTAAAGGGAGCAAAATGAGATCCCCGTTGCTTTAGAATACATTGTTCATGTTTGTCGTGCACGCGCTTGGAAAATTAAATATTCAAGAGAAAGAAACCTCCCTCTAAGCAAAACAACGAAAAACATGAAGAGTATTCACTCTAACCCTTCATTCAACGCAGTTATTTTTCTTGCTACCATTCGACACAAAGAGTATAGATCACGTGCGAGGCTGGCTTTCAATCCCCCCCCCCCCTTTTCCCCTTTGCCTGCCAGGGTCAAACACGAGCTGAGAAGAGGTACGAAGTAAAAACACAAAGAACAAAATACTCGATAAAAATTCCCCCACGCCGGAATTTAAGTCGTGTCTCCTGTGTGCGACACAAAGCGTCTAGATTCTATCAGCTGCACCACACAAATGGGTTTTATTTACTTAATAATAATACAAATAATTATAATAAAATATGTAATTTAAAGAAAACCACAAAAAAAAAATAATAAACAGAATAATAGTTTTAAAATATGATAATATAGATAATTAAAACAATGATTATAAAAATAATAATTATAATAAAAATTATGCTCTTGTGTGGTTTGCCTCTTCTTTTTTACCAAACATTTATCGCCCTTATCTCTCCTCCTCTCCTGTTTATTGCTTGCCTGCTCCTCTCTCTTAAAACACCTTTAATCTACGACACTCATATGCTTATAATGCCCTAATTGTGTTGCTAGTGTGGTAAAACTCCTTCTTTTTCTTCTTCTTCTCCTTCTTCTTCTTCTCCTTCTTCTTCTTCTTCTTCTTCTTCTTCTTCTTCTTCTTCTTCTTCTTCTTCTTCTTCTTCTTCTTCTTCTTGGCTTAAATTACATTCCAGTGTCTAGTGCGAAAGCTTCTGTTGCTCAAGACTTTCAGGTCTCTCCGCCCAGAATTGGGCCACTTTCTTTCCAAGTGCCTCAAATATTGGGCAAGCTTGCAGCAGATGGTGACACTGCTGTAAAACTGCGACTAAACCAGGCATAGTTTCGTCTATACTTAAATTCAACTATAATCTTTTATATTTACCGTTGTTGTTTTTTTAACTTTATTTTTACTTGCAACATAATTAGGTCATATACATCACATGCATGCCGCATATTAAAGGTATTAGAAGACAGTTACAAACACAAAAGATTAGGAGAGAAAGCGACCACAGAAGCCACACCACCTCTAATCTCCGGCTCTTATACGACCTAATTGTGTCACAAGACCGTAAAACTCTGAAAACAAAACAATCAGTTTGCCCTGTTCAATTGTGGGTTCGATACTCTCTTGTAACACCTATAATCTTCAGCACTTCTGACCTAACTAGCAGGGTAACCGTTCGATGAACGGACTCAAAGGAATCGATCGTCAAGTATTTGTGGAACCAGTACGCACTGCTTGTGAATGAAAGCCTCACATGTTTACAATGGATGGCGTCTTAGAAGACGGACTTTCTCAAGATTAGATATAAACGAAACTAATGAAAAACTGAAAATTAAACTAGAGTGACTGCAAACTCCTCAATATAACTGTGCACCCATTAAATGATCCTGAACCACATGTATTTTTTTTTTTCAAATTCAAAAGTTAAGTGTTTAGGAAGTTTTAGGGGACCAACGTGACGAACTTTCACGAATATAATATAATATAGATTGTGTTGCAAATGCCGTAAAACTCTTATTAACCAACACCTCTCAACGCCTCTCAACGCCTCTCATCTTCGACACCTAACATAATATGACCTAATTATGTCGCAAGTAAGTGTCGTTAAACTCTGACAACATCACCACAGTTCCGCGTATACAATTGTGTGTGATTCTCCTGTGTGTGTGTGTATTCCCCAGGAGACTACCTGATGGCAAGCCGTAGTCTGGGCATCATCCCTGTCTCCATCTCCATCCTTGTCTCCTTCATGTCCGCCATCTTGATTCTGGGCACTCCGGCAGAGATGTACAAACAGGTGAGGGATGCTGGTGCAAGCACTTAGAAGTCTTCTACTAATTATCTTCATAACCTGTGATTTTATTCGTTAATTTACCCCCCACACACACACACAATACTAACACACACACATACCATAGTCACATAGACCTAAACGTGCTTACATGCGTGGAAGCACAAACACACCCCTCCCCACTTCTTCATTTACGCCATCACACCCCCACCCCCACCCCTCTCAACATCCAATACACTACGTGCTTATCTCCCTTTTCTTCCTGCCTGTGTTTCTAATTTGCGCACACTGATTTAAATGTGTGCCGCAACAAAAACAAAAACAAAACAAAAAGTATTTTTTAAAAAGATGAAAATAGCCAACCCACAAAAAGCGACCTCTCCCTCAATCCCAAAAAAAAACAAAAAAACAAAAACAAACAAAC
>NW_004797629.1:158548-161372 GCF_000002075.1 Aplysia californica | reverse complement strand
CACACACACACACACACACACACACACACACACACACACACACTGAAATAGTCATTCGAGACCTGATGCACTGGACAAAAGAAAAACCCCAAACATGACCGAGTTGCCACCAAAGTAGCTGCACATGACAAAGACAATGACAATCTTTATTCATCGAGCAGAAAGAACTTAACTTACTTGCTGCGCTAAGACAACATCGATCCACAACAGATGGTATTGATAGGTAGATAGATAGATAGATAGATAGATAGATAGATAGATAGATAGATAGATAGATAGATAGATAGATAGATAGATAGATCAATAGATGGATAGATAGATAGATCAATAGATAGATAGAGATCGACCGATGGATAAATAGATATATAGATAAAGTGATAGATAGATAGATAGATAGATATATAGATAGATAGATAGATAGATAGATCAATAGATGGATAGATAGACAGATCAATAGATAGATAGAGATCGACCGGTGGATAAATAGGTAGATAGATAGATAGATAGATAGATAGATAGATAGATAGATAGATCGATAGACGGATAGATAGATAGATAGATCAATAGATAGATAGAGATCGACCGATGGATAAATAGATAGATAGATAGATAGATAGATAGATAGATAGATAGATAGATAGATAGATCATGCATGCCCACATGCTTTTCCCCAGTACCTAGAGAGGCGATACAACTCCAGACTGGCTCGACTTGTCGGAACGTCTATCATGATTGTCACTCAGGTGTGTACCCTACCATAACTCAACATGGATGAACATTTTTGAGCTTAAAAAAATATACAAAAGAAAAAGAGAAACACATTTTTTTTAAATGAATAAAAATATATATAGTCTTCTTGTGACCATTCGATCATTTTGTTTTCCCACAAAAATTAGATATTGCTGTTATTCTGAATATAATCTAGTAGGTTTTTTTTAATGAATATTATATGCAACCTAATTTTTTTTTCTAAAATTAGTATTAGAACGTATTACTTTTTAAAATTTATTAGGTTTAACGAAATATTCAGTTGTAGAGGAAAGGTGAATGTGCAGGTTGGTGGGCGGTGGTGTCTTCGTTTTCATGTTTTTTGTTCTTGAATTTTGTTGTTGCTGGTTTTTTGGGGTGGCGTGGGGAAGGAGCACACGTTTTAGTAGAAAAAAACTACCCTGAAAACGTACGTTCAGTCACATATTAAATGTCGCTTGTAGTTTGAGTCGCTCATTGGTAAATTATAATAACCCTGCTGTTTCTCTACAGATCCTCTATATGGGTATTGCGTCTTTTGCCCCAGCTACAGCTCTGGAAGCCGGTAAGTGGGTCGCTGCTGGCTAGATTACCTGTTAGTATGGTCTTGTGATTATACACATAAAACACAGATATGATTACACACACACACCCATACACACACACACACACACACACACACACACACACACAAAGACACACTTCAAAACACACACACACACACATACCACCCTCACACACAGTCAGACACCACTCACACACACATACACTCACACACTCACACACACACACACATACATACACACACAAACACACATACACACACACACCCATACACACACACAAAGACACACTTCGAAACACACACATACCACCCTCACACACAGTCAGACACCACCCACACACACACACACACACTCACATACCCCCCCCCCTCACACCACACCACACGCACACACACAAACACACACATGGATCAATTTCCAATATCTGAACAGCATTTCTCGAAATACAAAGAATAATGTTGATATAGAGTTAATAATACACATTTACACTCTATACATCGAGTATTAGTGTGTAATACATTTCGAGATATACATATAAACTCTGTACCACCATTATTATGTGTAACGTATTTCGAGGTATACAATTCAAACTTTATACCACCACTGTAATGTGTAATGTAGAGATACACATACTATTATAAACTCTTTACCACCATCATTATGTGTAACGTAATATAACATAGAGATATACATATAAACTGTATACCATGGGTGGTTGGCGGGTGCTGTGGTGTGGTTTGCTTCTTCTTTCCTATCAAACATCTATCGTCCTTATCTCCCCTTCTTCTTTTTTATGTGTGTTACTCTCTTGTAACACCTCTAATCCTCTGGCGCTCATATGACGTTATACAGTTGGGAGTGCCGTAAAAACTTCTACTAAAACTAAAAACTCTATACCATCACTACTGTTATGTGTAACGTAGAGATATTCATATTAACTCTATACGACCATCATTATGTGTAACGTAATATAACATCGAGGTGTGTTGTTCAGATGTTAGCGGTCCAAACGCCCCTACAAGTGTGTGCTTGTGGTCACTCCAAGAACCATAAATCTTGCACTTGTGATCAGGGCACCGGCGATAAAATTCAAGACATAATTTATTGCCACTTAGCCCGTTTTATTATTTACAATATTGTTATTTTTACATTTGTTGTTGTTGTTGCTGTTGGCATTATGTTACTGCTGTTCTGTTTTATTTGTGGGTGGTTGGAGGCTGACACTATTATTATTAGGCTAGCATGCATACGAGTGTCTATTTTAGTACTATGTGTTCTCTCTCGTCTCTTTGTCTCCTCGTCTCTCTGTCTGTCTGTCTGTCTCTGTCTGTCTGTCTGTCTCTCTCTCCCCCTCTCTCTCTCTCTCTCTCTCTCTCTCTCTCTCTCTCTCTCTCTCTCTCTATCTATCTATCTCTCTCTCTCTTTCTCTCTCCTCTTTCTTTTTCTCTATCGCTCTGTTTTCCTATCTCGTTTTGCAATCGTTTTTATAACACCAATTATTTTGTCGATGT
>NW_004797629.1:153866-156045 GCF_000002075.1 Aplysia californica | reverse complement strand
CCCATTCCCCCACAGTTGGAACCCCGACCCTACGGTCCGTCACACAGTGTGGGGTCTGGTGTTCGGTGCAGGTTTCCAGTGGATGACGACATACGGCTTCAACCAAGCCAGTGTGCAGAGATATTGCAGTTTGTCCACACTCAACAAAGCCCGCGCGTAAGTTTGTCAGAAAAGATAAGATAAGATGAGATATACAATACGATACAATACGATACGATACGATGCGATATGATACGCATGAACCAACCCAGTGTACAGAGATAATGCAGTTTGTTCACACTCAACATAGCACGCACGTAAGTTTTTAAGATCAGATAAGATAAGATGAGATACAATACGATACGATACGGTGCGATACGATATGATACGATGCAATTCGTCACGATACGATACTTTACGATACGGCATGAACCACACCAGTGTACACTGCAGTTTGTCAACGCTCAACAAAGCGCGTTACGATGCGATATGACTCAACACGATACGATACGATACGATACGATACGGCACAGCACGACACGATACGATGAGATACGATAAATTGTTATATGATGCTCTACCATACGTTACGACACGATATAAAAAGATACGGCCGAGGCCGAGCCAGTGCACAGATATACTGCAGTTTGTCTACACTCACCAAAGCGCACGCGTAAGTTTGTTAAATCTGTTATATATTTGGCAACTTGGAAACACATGTGTCACTTTTCCGATAAAACTACGACCGCTAGGAAGTTGAAAGTTGGCACGGCAAGTATCTACAAAAAAAATAGATAGGTCCCCAAGACGGAGCCCGATTTTTGATTTATTCATTTCCCGAATTTGTAAAAATATATTTGACAAAAAGTACTGCTCATTCTTTGGCCTTTGCGATTATTCCACTGAGAAACGAAACAAATCTGCGTAGCTGTCCTTCACAGCGGAAGTGCCGGAAATGATATTTCGCGAGGCGCATTTTGTTTTGAGAGTATAATCTAGACCTAGGTTTTTTTTACATGTCTCAAGATGTATTGCTCCATTCCAGTAGAGTGTTTACATAGTAGGCCAATGACTTTCAGTTGATGTTAAGGAACTGATCATTCCTTTCATCGAAAGGGGGCCCAGCTAGTAATATTATAATATAAGATGAGATGAAGTGGATTGAAATGAGATGAGATGAGATACGATACAACAAGATAAGATTCATTGAGATAAGATAGCATAAGATACAATAACATAAAATACAATAAGATAAGATATGATCAGATCAGATTATGTAGCATGAATTAAGCCAGTGTGCAAAAATACTGCAGTTTGTCCACACTCAACAAAGCACGCTCGTAAGTTTGTTATAAGATAAGATAAGATAAGATAAGATAAGATAAGGTAAGATAAGATAAGATAAGATAAGATAAGATAAGATAAGATAAGATAAGATAAGATAAAATAAGATAAGATAAGATAAGATAAGGTCGTAATCAAGCCGGCGTATAACGATATCGCAGCCTTCCCAAACCCTGCTGCATTTTCTGGTCCTCAATGTATTTATGAAAAACATGCTTTTACATCATAAAAAATTAGATAGCTTTATAACTCTGTGAGATATGATTAAATAAAATCTTAGTTTAGTTGTGGAAACAAGGTTTTGAGGAATATGGCATTACATATTCCCTCATATTTGAATCGAATTCTTACCCAAATATTTTCCCCATTACAGGTTCATCTTCCTCAACATTATAAGTTTTTCCATTCTGTTGTGTCCATGTGCTTCTCTATGCTAAAATGTATAAGTAAATTAGAACATTATAATAAAAACAACCCCCAAAAAACCAAACTCTTCACCTTCTGAATATTTTTTTTTATAACAGAAAGAAAAATAATAACAAATTAAAATCAAACTTAACGTCTGTTTTGTAATACTACAGTTCCATCTTCCTTAAAAGTGTGGGTATGTCCATTTTATTGTGTCCATGTTCCTCTCTATGCTAAAAAAGAGTAAATTGGAACAAAATATAAAAAAATAAAAAACAACAGAAAAAACAATAAGGATAAAATATAACAAAACAAACTTTTTTGCAGTGCTACAGTTCCATCTTCCTCAACATTGTGGGTATGTCCATTCTATTGTGTCCATGTTCCTCTCTATGCTAAAAAAAAAGAGTAAATTAGAACAAAATGATAAAACCAAACGAAAACACCC
>NW_004797629.1:150230-151607 GCF_000002075.1 Aplysia californica | reverse complement strand
CCCCCCCCCCCCCCCCCCCTCGTTTTTTCCCCTTTTCTTCCTTTGTTGTGCTAAGTGTCGAAGTCATGTGTAAGGACTATGACGATGATACTGGGTGGTACTGTTAATGATTCTCCTTTTTCTTTATTCTGTTTTCCTTTTTCGTCCCGTCTTGCGGTTTGGCGTTGAGAGGATGTTTTAAGGATCTTGTCGATGACAATGATATAGCAAATATTATTTCTTCTTTTTTCTATCCATTTTTACAATCTGTTGCCGTTAAGCGTCAAGGTTTGGTTGTTGGTTTTTGTTGGTTTTTTATTTGAGGGGGGGGGGGAGGAGAGATTGTGACGAAGATAAAGATAATGTTCATAATGATGGAAGCAAAGCTTAAAGGCAAGAGAGGAAGGAGGAGACCGAACAGAAGATGGGAACATAACATAGAAACAACTTAGTTTCTAGATAACGATGAAGACTGCGACGATGATAATATTATGTAAATGGTTCTTCTTGTTTGATGGGTTTATTCGGGGTTTTTTAAATTATATTTTTCATTCTCTGTTGCCAATTTTAATGTCGAGGGGAGATGCAGTTTTCTATGGTAGACCAACTCTGCATCTCTTTCAAAAGGGATGAAAAAATTTCTTAGGGTAATGTTGTTGTTGATGATGATGATGATGATGATGATGATGATGATGATGATGATGATGATGATGATGATGATGATGATGATGATGATGGCATCATAATTTGATGGCTATAGAGGAACGGGGATACCAAACAGAAGATGGTTGTGTGACACAGAAACCTGGCTTGGAATCAAAACAATACCGATGGACAGAGTGGAGACAGAGAGAATATTTAATCGTTATGAACTCGAACATTTCTGTCCCTTTCTTTGTCTTATCTCTATGCCACATACCTGGATACCTGGATACCTGGATACCTGGATGTGTCATCTCTGACTCTGAGGTGGACGTGTATAATTATATGACCCTCCATCTTTCACGGTAGCGAGCGGCCGTTGCACATTCTGCCATATTATTAATATCCAGGTCTGTCCATGTTCTTATGTTGTCCACACATGTTATTCTTTCCCTTTTTTTCTGTTTCCCTTACCTCTTTCCTTTAAGTGCCTCTTTCACAATGGTTTCGTGACGTTTTTAGTGGACATAGTATTGTATTTTTCTACACATAAAATATAATGATAATAATGTTTTGAATTCAAACATGTTCTTGGTCTGTTTGTATCCTATCTCCATGCAGTGGTAATTTACGGGGCAACCGCTGTTGGTATGGCCTTTATTGCGCAGAATTTGGAGGGTACAGTCTTGCAGGTGAGTTCTGAGTCTTACTTCTTTGTGTGTGTGAGTAAGTATGTGTTTTTGTATAATATATATA
>NW_004797629.1:139893-149742 GCF_000002075.1 Aplysia californica | reverse complement strand
GTGTCAATGTGTGTGTGTGTGTGTGTGTGTGTGTGTGTGTATGTGTGTGAGTGGTGTGTGTATTCTCCGTTACATTTATTATCAATATATGCATTTTACTCTCACGCAACAGGAATTTATTTAACGAAATTCTTGAAAAAGGAAACCCTCCCATGGAATGGAGAACGAGATAGAAATAATATTATAATAAAACTACCAAAAAGGGGACTTAAAAGACTTTAGAGGAAAAACGTTTTTATCAGCGGCTTGAAAATTATTTTTGCGCTATTATTTTGTCTTGTATCAGAACAGCAATAGATGAGAGGCTAAGAGAGGAACAGGCGTGTCTATGACTCTATATATCATGCACAGAGCAACTGCTCGTTCTGAGAAATATCGTAGAACAAAGCAAAGAAGGGAATGTCCCAATTGTCTTGGACTTTGAGGATTTTAAAAATCCGCTCTGACCGAGAGGACTTGGCGAAATTCTTGCAATTTATGGAATCCAAGCAAAAATAAGAAACTGTATAAGATCATTATATTATCACATTATGTAAGCTTTTGTATCCTGTTTGAAAGAGAACCATCTATGCCTTTTGAAGGAAACATTGGTGTTAGACAAGGCTGTTTTTGCTCACCTGTACTTTTAAAAATTGTTTTCGATTTTGTAATGAGAAAGAGTAATTACACTGAAACAGGCATTGGATGGACAAATGGCACATATTTGGGTGATCTAGATTTTGCGGATGACTTTTGCCTATTAAACACCACAGTACACGATGTGCAATCAAAAACAAACTAGCAAAAGTTGCGGGAAAAGTTGGCCTTATAATAAATGTATGTAAAACAGAAGAACTATAGCGGCTATCATCAGAAACTATGCCCATTACTCTTTGTGGAGAACCCCTTGCAGAAATTAGTAAATTCAGGCAGCTTGGCAGAATTATATTGAAAAACTGTAGATTGCCTTGACAACGTCCACCAAAGACTTAAAATGCTTGGATTGCTTTTGGGACTCTAAAAACCATATGGGAGTTGAAGATCATCTCATTAAAGACGAAAATAAAAGTATATAATAGCTATATTCTGACTGCATTGACGTATAGTTCAGAGTTATAGAAAACAAACAAAACAAATCAACGAACATTAAAAAGCGTCCAAACAAAATGTCTACAAATAATTTTTCTTATGAAATGGAATGAATTATTACAAATAATGAAGCGTTGGAAAGAGCTGGAATTGAAACTATCAACACAACCATGAAAAGGAAAAGAAGGAAATATCTGGCATACGAGTGCCGAAGACAAGATTGTCCTATCAGACGGGCTATTGGAAACTAACTGGAAAAAGAAAGCTGGGAAGACCAACCGGAAGCCACAGAAGGACAATAAGAGATGAGGCAATCACCTAGGGTCTGGATGTGCCGAAATTGGAGGACGTGGCCAGGGACAGACAAGCATGGCGTCGACTGTTCTCCACCGTATGTACCTGATGGCATAGGGAGAGAATAAGTCAGTTAGTATTTCATGTCGATGAAAGGGCTCAGAAAAAAAAGAAAGTCAATCTCACATGGAGGTGGTTTCGAAAAAAAATATTTAAAAATAAATTTAAAATGACACATTTAATATATGCATATTGGTACTAAAACAGGGCCTAGACATTGGTGACTGGTGCCTCTAGCTACAAATAAATTATTGATGGTCAGGTAAGATCAGGTACATACTAGTCATCATCATCATTGCCTTTACAACCCTGGATCAGGATATAGGTCACGAACAAACACTTTCCACCTTTCCCTAGCATACTAGTTTAAAAAAGTAAAGTTGTTCCTGCATCTGATCCGGACAATGGGGATTGCCTTGTTAGTGAGACAACTTCCTGGGCCTTTGGCATATTGTGGTAGGGTGGCCAGTTCCTTTCCACGTCACCTTTATTTCCCCAAATTCGAAGTCAGGTACCCATTACATGTACTGCTGAGTGGGCTGGAGGGTCCGAAAAAAATCAGTGTCTGAACCGAGGCTCGAACCCGGACTTTCCGCTCGTCTTCGGAGACGAGCGCACTGACCGCTCCGCCACCGCACCCTCAGCGTACTAGTGCGTCACTGTAAAACTATAACTATGTCTGAAGCGAAACTTTGTCTGAAGCGATCCTTCACTGTAAAATTATTACGTCATTCTTCTTTCTCCAGGCGGCGGTCGGGCTGATAGGAGCGGCAGGAGGACCAATGACGGGCATGTTTCTGCTGGGAGCCTTCTTCCCCTGGGCCAACAAATGGGTAGGTTGTTATGGTCAGTTGTTGTACTTTATCTCTCAATATTGTAATATGTTATTTTGTGTGAATGAATTAGTACTTTTCCGTGCTCGTGTGAGTGATGTAAAGTGCTCAGAGCTTATAATAGTCGTATGAGATACAGTGTTATTTAAATGAAATCTATTAGTATTGTTATTGTCTTCCATATTTTAAAAGCAGGTGGTTGGAGGTCACCTACTGATTTACCTTTCCTTTTTGTCGATTCTGTCTGTCGTATTTATTTCCTCCCAACACTGCATGACCATTATTGTGTCTATAATGCGTTTCTCATTACTCAAACGAACAAACTTATCTTTTAAAATTGTAAGTTTGATACTTTCTCGTGTGAAAACTTATTTTATTAATACATATATGTTTTCTATTTATTCCTTGGCTATTTAATTAAAAACGTGTAATTTTTATTTTTGAATGATTTTATTCCAATTTATAATAATATTTTTGAACTCTTTCCTTTCGTAAACTTTTTCCTTTTGTAAACTTTTTCCTTTTGTAAATTTGTTTCTTTTGTAAACTTTGGAAATGTTATCCTTTTAAATGTTTTCTTCTTTACTTCTCAGTCTTTAACTTCTATTCTTAATACGTTGTGTGTTTAATTCATGTATACAAGGCCTAAGGTTTTCATGTTTTGTTAGAATATTTTTAGCGTTTTCTTTTTGGAAACAATTTTTCTTAAACGTTTTCTTTATTAAACTTTTGTAAACTTTCTCAAACTAAAACATGTCAAAATAAAACCTTATTTTTATTGTAGAACGAATTCCTTTCATTCTAAGACAGTTTTAATTAATGAATATTAATATATTGAGCCCATTTCTATGTTAATGTATTTACTTGTGCAGTGTTTGAGCGAAAGTGTGTGTGTGTGTGTGTGTGTGTGTGTGTGTGTGTGTGTGTGTGTGTGTGTGTGTGTGTGTGTGTGTATGTGTGGATGTTTATACGTTTTTCTCTCCTAGGGAGCGGTGATAGGTGCCTTTGTAGGCGAGGCAATAGCCATGTGGCTGGCTATCGGCTCCTACGCTTACGGAATTCCAGTGAAACCCATGCCTTTCCCCAACGGGACGTGTTCGGCGGACCTACTCAACGTCAACGGATCCATGACAACGGTTGCTATGACAACGGTTGCTATGACAACGGTCCTAACAACATCCGCAACGACAATTACAACTGGAATGACACCTGGGGATAATGAGCTCAAGTAAGATAAGGAATTTTTTGATGTAATTGGTGGTTTTTCGGTGATTAAAAAAAAAAACAACAACAGAAAAACACTTTTTAAAGTGGGGGATTTTAACAACTTTTTTTTGAGGGGGGTTGGGGGATGGAGGGGCGCTAATAAGACTAGATAACGGGCCATGTCCTTCTTAGCTGTGTTGTGGTATGTCATTTTTCCACAAGTTTAAAATGGGGCAGTGATGAGGTGTGGAAGTTGATAATTATTGGTAATGTTTGGTTTTAGTAAAAATTGTATCGATCCACCTTTTGCGTGGCCTTCCTCTTCCTTTATAGCCTGAGTGCTAGGTGTTGTAGGCTCTCAACTTTTGTTTTGTTTTGTTCCAGCCCTACCCTCCAATGGCTGTACTCTATCTCCTACATGTGGTACACCGGCATAGGGATGACCCTGGTGGTGTTGGTGGGTCTCCCAGTCAGCTTTCTCACAGGTACGTCCTAAACCTATGAAATGAAAATAAGGTAAAATAAGGTACATCTTTAGTATCCGGATCCTGGGAGATTGGTTTTGTGTTTCACCACTTGCACACACACACACACACACACACACACACACACACACACACACACACACACACACACACACACATGCACTCAACATGCTTACAGTCACGTCCCGTGCATATTATAAATGAACAGTAATATAATGATGTTAAGCTAGATACGTACTCAGTATTCTGACTGTAACTCAATAGTATTTTGATGCTTGCTGTAAGGTCATATGAAATTATATAGGTTTAGCGCCCTTATTAACACTATTGGGTTATTTAAGAGGCGGGACAACCGAGTTTAACGTCCATCTCCTAATCTCAGAAAGGACTGAGCCAAGTGGGACATTAATTTGTGTTGTCTTTCCAAAGGACACAAAGACGGACTAAGCTGAAGCTTAAACATGATTACATGTCCGGTAGCCTGACTACTAGGCTGCCGATGCTCTCTGCATGTTCTCAGATAAATATAGTGATAATGACAAAGATAACGAAACAGTATTAAGGACAATCAAATCTTAATCACCCTACACCTCTACGTGTTATGAGATTTTTAAAAAGTAATAATGACAATGATAATGATAACAGTATTAATGGCAATCAAACCTTAATTCTAACCCTAATCCTAAACTTAACTCTAGCCCTAACCCTAACCCTAATTCTCTGCATGTTCTTTTATATATAATAGTAATGACGATAATGAGAATAATAACGGTATTAATGGCAATTTAACACTATCCCTAACCCTAACCCTAACACTGACTCTATAAAAAAAAGTCGATAAGACATGTCAAATGACTGAATGTACCACAAAGACCAACCACTATCACACTAGCAGTACCAACAAATGTGACAACAGCAACAAAAATGACAATGGCAACAGCCACACCACCACCATACAATCAAAGCTACCGACCCTATTAACTTTGAAAACTTTTGCGATAACATCAATAAAACATTACCACCACAACCAGCAACAACAACAACAACAACAGCAAAAACAAAAACCTCATCCGCAACAACAACAACAACAACAACAACAACAACAACTCATCTGAAATTCTCACATACCTCTCTTCCTACCACTCCTAAACTCCAACACTCTCTTCCCGAAAACCAAACAAAATCTCATTTTACCCGCCTCCCCTCCTCATCACCAACTTTTTCACATCACCACCCCTTCCTCACCACCACCCCCTCCTCCCACCCCCATCCCCCACCTCCTCTTCCTACCACATCTAAACCCCAACATTATTTTCCCCAAATTCAAACAAACAAAAAATCGCACCCTCCTCTCACCCCACCACCCCCTCCTTTCTATATACCACCCCTTCCTCAACACCACCCTCCCCCCCCCCCCTTTCGATATGCCAGGAGCCAACTCCATCCACGACGTACCGGCCAAGTACCAGATCCCTTTCTTCACCCGTATCTTCTGTTGTCTTCCAAACTCCTGGCTTAGACGACTGGCCTGTAACAGGGACTTTCCAAACCCTGAGGTGAGTTACGCTTGTTTGACGCTTCTTCTTCTTCTTCTTCTTCATACTCTTCTTCTTCTTTTTCTTCTCCTTAATGGGGAGGTCCATGATGAACATTTTTTGTTTTCTTAATGGGCCTGGTGGACTCCTCTAAGAAATCTTCGAGCGAGAGCGACTCTTTTTCGGCCTCATTCTCATGATACTCAGAGGTACCCCCGCTCGTCCAGATAACTCTATTCGAAATGTCATTGTTCTTGGACATTCAAACAACATATGTTTGACATCCTCCTGTTCATGGTTGCAATTTTGGTAACGGGGATTGAGCTCTTTATTCGCAAAGTTCTGATTCCATCTCATGCTCAAATGATGGCCCGACCGCAGCCTCGCTAGCTCAACCTGATCCCAGCGACATATGATAAATTGTTCCTGCTTTTTGGAGTACCCAAAATACACATCTTCCATGTGCTGGTACGCAGCTCTGCATGGTGGGTCTCTGATTTCCCTCTTGATCATTGGAAAGACTCCCTTGTATGTTATTGGTCGTCTATCTCCTTCAATCTCTCTGACTTCATTGACAGCTTGGTCTGCTGCCTCATTTCCTTCGATTCCAGCATGGCTTGGAGTCCACTTGGTCTTTATTGTAGCTGCGGTTTCGCTGAACTTGGGGCGCAAGTAATTTATATCTGAGCTGTTGCCTTGTAGTCCCTTACAGACGGACTGACTGTCAGTCAAGATCAGCACATAGGTTCTAGCGTGGCAAGTGTCAACACTCCATAGTGCAGCAGACACCATTGCCTGGCATTCCTCGTCCTGGTTTTAATGATTTCTGTTCGTAGTGGTTCATCATTCATTATCACACCTGCTGCTGCTCCACCTTCGCGACAGCCGATCTATCAGTGAAAATTGTCACATCGGCACCAACTTCCTTGATTAAATCCTCTGCAGCTTCATGTGATTTTCAGAATCATCACCTTTATTCTTCACTCCTCTCATTTCTGTCCCGATTTCGATTTCGTCATGGGTCTCCCATGGAAAAACTCTCACCAGATTGATTTGCCATCAATTCTCTGCTTCAAGGGGAAGTGGTCTGCTAGGTTGGTGTCCATCTGAAACCAACTTTTCCTGCTGTTTTTAGACTTGATTGCTTGACCAAGGGTTTTCTTTTTAGGATGGTTGTCTAGCAATTGCTTAGCCATCTCTACTGACTTGAGGCATGTTCTTTTTGTATAGGTGGTGTAGTGCCCAGTTCTGGTCTCATAACGCAGTGCTTCTGTTGGTGTGTGTGTGTGTGTGTGTGTGTGTGTGTGTGTATGTGTGTGTGTGTGTATGTGTGTGTGTGTGTGTGCATGTGTGTGTGTGTGTGTGTGTGTGTGTGTCGTAGCCTGTGCGTTCGAAATGTTTGGACCCGAAGAGCCTTCTGGTAGTGTTGTTTTCAGCTGACCTGATACAAGTGGGAGGGCTTTGTTTTGTATACTGTTCAGGGCCTTTGCACTGGTCTCACTCAGCCAGGGCTGCCACGTTTTGGCTGCATAATCCATCTTGTTTTTCACAAACATCTGATACATTTGATATACATTCTTGAGAGACTTCTTACCTCAGCCCCATTTGGAGTTGCTGACAGCATCGATCATCTTCATTTTTGAGGTTGCACTTTTGGACACTTCCTCACTAAACTTGTTTAAGGTTAGCTGCCTTTCCAGACAGACGCCCAGGAGGCGTCGAGCGGGATTGCTATGTTGCCTCCTTCACCCATGTTGAGAAGAAGCACACCTCACTCTTGGTTGCATTCAAGGTAAGCTTCCATTCATTGCTCCATTTAACAACCATGTCCACAATCAACTGTGTCGCTTCGTTTCCCTTTTCTCTCTTTGCGCGACTGGCCAATAGTGTGCAGTCATCGACAAACATGGAGTAGATAAGCTTGGCTGAGGCTAGTTGTTGTGAGTCACGGTTTGGGAGGGTTTCTACAAAGTTGTTTAAGAAGAATCTAAACAGCAACGGTGATGGTACAGCTCCTTGGGGAATCCCTTGCTTGAAATTTTGGCTCTTGCTTGTTTCTCCATTCTGGCGAACAGGGGCCTGTCTATTTCTCAAGAAACCATGAATCCATCTGATTGCACGCAAAGGAACTTTGTCAGCCATTGACAATAATAGTCTGTCACGCCAAACCGTATCATATGCCTTGGAGTAGTCCAGTACGACTAGGACTGATCGATGGGATGTTGGCTTTTGTTGAAAACCATTCTCAATTCTTGGACAGTTTCTGATAATCAGGTCGGTGCAATTATGACTTTGGCGAAAGCCTGCCTGAATATCTGCAATCCGCTTATTGTTCTCTGACAGGCAGTAAATTCTTTCAGCATGCATCCTTTCTAAAACTTTCACCACTCAGGATATTAAACTAATGTGTCCAAAGGATGTCATATTACTTGGTGACTTGCCAGTTTTCAAGAGAGGAATGATAAGTGCCATACACCAGCCTTTTGGGCTCACTGCTCGGTTAAGCGGCAGATTACATATGCTGAGCAGTTCTTTCAATGCGAGTGGATGGTGGTATATCATCATGTCCTGGAGCACTTCTTCTCTTCATTTGTGTTATGGCACGCTCCAGCTCTTTCACGATGAAGTCTGGGTATGATTGTTGTTCATCTTCGTAGTTCACATCGTCATACAGTAGGCATTTCAATCGGAGTTTGTTTCTTCTGCGCTCCTCTTGGGTAAATTGGATCTTACTGATTTTTGCTTAATGCTGGGCAAAAAGCTCAGCTTTCTTCTTTGTTGATGTTATCCTTTTTCCGTTGTGTTTCAGTACTTCGTTGGAAGAGTTGGTTTGTAGTGATCCATTTAGAGACTTGATGACACTCCAAGTTTTCCTTTCGTCCAGATCATTTATCACGCCTTTAACTACCCATTTCAACTGGTTACTCTTTGCTTCTTGGGCAGCTTCTGAAGCATCCTTGCGAACTTGTAACCATTCGTCCCTTTGTGCGGAGATATTTTTTCTCAGCTGTTTTTTTTCTGGATCAGTCCACGACACTTGGGGGGTCATCCAAGAGTGTGATTTCTTGGGCGGTTTCACCTTCCTGACATGCGCTTAAGCTGCTTCAAGTAAGATGTCATTGAAACGTTTGACTCTCAGATTTAAATAGTCAGTCTCTGACAAGTTATCCATCCTGCTTTCAATCTCATTTCGAATGTCTGGCCAGTTCACTTCGTTGGTTCTCCTGCACGGCGCCTTTGCAAAGATTGATTGATCTTTAGTTATACTGTTCACTACAATGATGATTGCAGAATGATCAGAACCACCGAGATCTTCATCATCCACCAACCATACACCTTTGCTCTTCAAGACACTTCCACACAGCGTGACATCTGGCGAGCTGCCAGCCTCTGCTGTTTTGTTGATTCGGGTGATAAAACCATCATTCAGATTGTCAAGCGATTTATGACACGCCCATTTAACTACATCTTCTCCTCGCGCATCTTATCCCAGACTCGGGAGTGCGCATTGATGTCACCGTGGATGATGCTTTGTGGCGACACTGGGATGCTGTTCAAATCAAGCTGGATGGTTTTGACATGTACTGTTCTTGGGTGGACAGTAAACACTAGTGGCAGTAATCCACTTTTTACCTGTCATTCTTATCCTGACAGTCAGCGATTTTGTTACTGTCTTCTCCCTTCTATCCACTATTTCATACTCCAGACTATTTCTGACATAGTTGATCAATTCTCCTCCCCTTTGATGTGAGGGGTTCTTTGTCCTTTTCCGAGTTTGCTCTCTTGTATCATTGTCAAATCAATATCACGCCCCTTAAGCTTCATCTCGAGTTCTCCAAGCCTCGTCTTTATACCATCGGCATTCCAATGAAGAATGCTCGAGGATTTCTTTTGATATGACTTCATTTGTTTAGATATATCATCTATTGATTGGTCAAGATTTTACACAGGGGCCTCTGGCTGTGGGGTTTGGGCATCAATGCATTTCTTACATATCCAGTTGTTCAGACGTCTTTTCATTCCTTCTGGCTTCTTGTGGCAACATTTCCCACAGTCAGTGCACCTCAGGCGCGGAGAACCTCCACAAGTTTTACGGACAGTCTCATTGTAACTCAAACAATGTACATGTACTTTAGCAGAGCTTGATAGGCTTCCTGCTAGTTTGCCGCTACCCAGTGGAGGCTCACCTCTGTGGACACGGCATATCCATTCTTGACTGGAGCTCCACCTACTGATACCACTACATTTTGAGCCTTTATATTATGTCCTTTCTTCACACCCCTCCTGATGATGATGATGATTATTATTATCATTATTATGGTTATGATATGATTATGATAATGATTATGATAATGATTATTATTATTA
>NW_004797629.1:137375-139140 GCF_000002075.1 Aplysia californica | reverse complement strand
CTCTGTGTGTGTGTGTGTGTGTGTGTGTGTCTCTCTCTCTCTCTCTCTCTCTCTCTCTCTCTCTCTCTCTCTCTCTCTCGCTCGCTCGCTCTCGCTCTCCCGCTCTCGTTCTCATTCCACAAATGTCTCGTTTCTGTGGGTCTATATTGCCGTATGCCAACACAAAATAGCCGTTTTTAAGAGCATAATTTGTACTTTTCATTTTAAAAAATTGGACATATTCCAGAAATGACGAAACTTCTCAGTGGTTGATAGATATTTGGAGTGGACGTTTTTGGTGATGTGACTTTGAGCACGACATGTTTTCCCTAGCTCAGATTAGAGTGTTGACGTTTGTGGGGGTTTTTGTGGTGGACTAGGCATTGATGTTTGCACATTGCTTTCCTTTCTGATTTTTTCTTCTTCTTTTTTATTTCAAGACGTTAAATGGTTCATGAAGACATGATTTGGTAATTGCAAGCTAATTTTATCCCAAAGATTTACTTTTTTTACCTTTCTTCTTTGCTTTCCATTTTTATTGCTTTCCGTGAAACGTTTCAAGGCTTTGAGAAGGCGTGGTTGCAAGCAAGGATCCTGCAAGGATACTTCTTTGGGCCTTTGTTTTTCTTCCCTTCTTTTTCTTCTGCACTGCATGGCGTGAAATGATTAACAGATTTGAGATTTGGTGATTGCAGTCTAGATTTCTGCAAGGCTCCATTATTTAAGATTTGCATTTTTCTTTCCATCTTTTTCTTTTACATTGCCTGATGTGAAATGATTCATACCGTTGAAATGTCGTGATTGCAAACTAAATTTCAAGTTGCAAGGATTAGTGGGGCAGCGAGGTGAAATCAGGCGCTTTTCAAAATACAGGAATCGTAGAAACTGCTGCCTTTTCCAGACTAGTTTGGAATTTTTTTTTCAACTTTTAAAATAATTTTTTGGCTGAACCCTTTTTTATGTCCTATATATCATGTGAATTTACTGAAACACGTTATTGAAAGGAACAAAATAGGTCTTTTTTCAGTTTTCAAAAACTTTTCAACTATTGGATTTACCTAATTTTGGCGACCATTTTTCGCTTATTTCACAAGTGAAACCAGGAGACCTAGCTTCCTTCAATCGCAAATATTTTGAGTTCTATTAAAGACAAAGGGATATTTATGAAATGAGTTATGACTTTGCAAATACGTAATTACAAGCCAAAATTCTGCAAGGTTGTAAATTGAAGATTTGTTTTTTCAACCCTTTCCTCTTTCCTTAAAATATAGCATGCCGTACATGTTTCATGAATTCAAAATTTGGTGATTGCAAGCAAATTTCTGCGAGGATGCTTTTTTGACACTTGTCTTTCTTTCTTCCTTTTGACTTTATATTGTGTGCCGTGAAATTATTCATAGGTTTCAGATCACGTGGCAAAGATTTTCTGCATCGAAGATTTGTTTTTCTATGTTTCTAGGATAACTTTAATTGTTTTCTATTATTAGTCTTTTCAGTTCTGTTGTTGGTGGTGTTGGTATTTTAGGTGGCGGGCCGGTTTTGTTTGGCTATTTGTTTGGGTTTTCTCTTCCTGGTTTATGAATTAATTTTTTTTTAAATTTTGAAAACAATTTTTGGGAGCTTAATGTTGCTCTATTTATTATGTCCAGTGTCTTAATTTTTTATTTCTTGCGTAATCCATGTTTTGGTTAAACTGTGTTAGACTACTTTGGGGCAGTTGTCTGTCTGTCTGTCTGTGTGTCTGTCTTCATTATTTTTACATTTAATATCATTATTAATCTTAAAT
>NW_004797629.1:134966-136611 GCF_000002075.1 Aplysia californica | reverse complement strand
CCCCCCGAAACAAAGCCATGCCCACCGAGACTGTCAATAGTTGTTTGGTTGTTATTTTTACTTTGTCTTGTCAGTTCATCCCACCTAATTTAGTGTGAAATGTAATGCACGTTTTTGAAAATGTTCGTTATTTAATTGTCCTTGTTCTTTTTCCTTTTTCTTTTCTTCTTGATCTTCTTGTTCCTCTTTTTTTCTTGTTTTTCTTCTTCTTGGAGTTCTTGCTCTTGCTCTTGCCATTGTTCTTGCTCTTGTTCCTGTTCTTATGACTCCGCCAACAAAATCTATGTTATAATGGCATCGTGTTGAAATCAGACGCTGGTCAAATATTTTATAATGGGGTGGGGAGGGGGAGGGGGGGGGCATTTTGCTGGCCGTTGGGCAATTTTTTTGCTAATTTTTTTAAATTAGCTCAACACCTTTCACATCCATTTAAAACCACATTACTGAGTAGATTTTACAGAAAAACGTTGATCAAAGCTATGAAAAATGCAAACATGTAAATTTAATGTTTCCAAGGAAACTTATTCTTTGAAAGTCACCTAACTTTGGCGGCATTTTCCTCGCTAATTTTACCATTGACACTAGACCTCCTTCATTCACAAATTTCTCAACTTTTATTCAAGATAATGGATATTTGTTCACCAAAGCAAGACAAATGGACAAGCTTTCAGGTGATACCAATAACTCAACATTCCCAGAAATGGACGAGCGTCTGGTTCCACTGAGTCATGACACATATATCTACATTAATTTTGAAATAGTCTTTTTCAAAAGCGGTAAAGTTACATAGGTCACTGACTTTCGTCTCTTCTTTCAACAGGGTATTTCACTTTAAATATCAATAATTTCCATTCGTATGAACTCCTTCGGGACAATTTGTGCGATGATTTGGTGTTTTCTTAATTTTTTCTATTTTCATTTATTTTTCATCCTCCATTAATGAAAAAAAAATTACAATAATATTATTATTATTCATCTCTACCCACAACATGGTAACGACTTGAAACATCACTGGAAAAGGGAAAAACAATCGAGCTAGGAAGACCCAGAAAAAGCTATTTTGAAAACCTGAAAAGATGGTCGACGGGGATTTACTAGAAAAATAATACAACAGTTTTGAGAGCTTCCGAGAAGAAAAATAAATAGCAAGTAATTAACGCGGAGCTCTGTTTCAAATCTGGCATAATTCTATGATGATGATATCCCATTTATCATTTCTGACATCCCTCTCCCCTATTTCCACAGCCCACCCTTACCCCCATCCCCCTACTTTCCTCCCTATTCTTAGTCAGTAAAGGATTGCTGAGCTAGGCTTCTTTAGAGTTATCTCGGGTTCACGGTCCGAGTTAAAAGTGATTAAGCTATTAATCGCCAAATGCCCAAAACACACCTACACACATACACACATACACACACAGACAAACATACACACAAAAACACAAAATATACTCATACAAACACATACACATAAATATACACATACACATACATACACACACATACACATGCACACACACACACACAAACATACACACAAACACACAAAATATACTCATACAAACACATACACATAAATATACACATACACATACATACACACACATACACATAAATATACACATACACATACATACACACACATACA
>NW_004797629.1:133124-134525 GCF_000002075.1 Aplysia californica | reverse complement strand
AATATATATAATATATAATATGTTTGTATATACTTGTAAATGATCAGAAAAATATTACACATTTACGTGTACACACATGGATATCTATAATAATGACATATCATGTACATGTTTATGGGTATCTTGACGCATCTTTATAGTCATTGCTTCTGATTTTCCTTATTAACAATATTATAACTACATATATTATTATGGTGACTTTCTGAATGCATGTAGTTTTATGTGGCGGACTGACCAGCCATGTGAAAATCGTGTTTTTAAACTCTAAAGATTGAATCTGTTTTATTTTAAGGAAGGAGTATCCTTTTGTTTTGAGTATATTACCATACTGAGCTTCGATCTACACACTGACATGCAAGCAGTACGACAGGATCTGCGCTTAAAACATAGAAAGAATTAGCCATGAAAGAAGCTGCATGAAGACAACCTTGAGACCATCGCAAGCTAAATTAACCCATCTGCAAAAACGAAAAAAACCCTCATATTATATTACAATACATGTACTGACATTTTGTAATCTTCGAAGAAAACGGATATGGCTGTGGCTTTGCAGTTAAAGGAACGTTCGACCAACCAACCCCCCCCCCCCCCCCACACACACACACATTCTTAAAAACAATTTTCGAACTAACCATCGAGCTTAACCAAATAGTGGCCCTTGGCTGCCACCACAAAGAGGCGAAACTGCTGGTGTGGGTACGGAAGGACAAGTAGGCACTTAAAGAGGGTTAAAGTTTTCCTTTTCCCCTTTTCGGACAAACGTACGCCTTTATACTATAGTCCAGTATAAATTGTAGGGAATACTTTTTTAAAGTGTACATAAACATATAATATTCCAAGGCAGTTCTGGTTGTTTTTTTTACCAGAAATGTTGACCACTGGCTGTTGTTAATATGGATTATTTTTTATACAGATTTTCTTTGATTTTATTGTAAATAATAAGCGGTATATATATATATATATTTATATATATACGATATAAATATATAATATATATATATATATACATATATATATATATTATAAGATACACATGTGCATACCCTGTTCCACGCACCACCCTCTCCCCACCTCTAAATGAAACATTTTAAACTTCAGTTCCTAAACGTTAAATAGTTAGCTGAGGTCCCTTCTCTGAATGGAGATCTTAACTAAACCTTTTTTGTTCTATAAATTTTGATTCAGCTTGATTGATCTCATAAGCGACTATGCAACAGACGCCCGCAAAACTATACTATAGTAGTATGAATATACCTGCATATTACATAATAAAGTATGTATGTATGTATATCCTGAAATAAATTTTAATACAGCACCCTCCTAACAAAATAAAAAACAAAATTTGGACATTTAGGTAAAACCTCTGAATTACTCTCTCTCTCTCTCTCTCTCTCTCTCTCT
>NW_004797629.1:129224-132907 GCF_000002075.1 Aplysia californica | reverse complement strand
CACACACACACACACACACACTCTCTCTCTCTCTCTCTCTCTTTCGTTCTCTAGCTGTACCCCACCCCAAATCCTTAAACCGAATGTCCGATTTTTGAATGCTTGTTCCACACAAATTATATTCCATATTACTTTATTCGTATAATATATATTTTTACAATGCAATTGCTTGGAAGACATTGTGGTGATCTCGATAATACAAATAAAGAAATACAATGGTTTTTAGCAAATGACAAATTGTTCGTTTATTTTCTGCCTTCTTTTTTTTTTTTTTTTTTTTTGCTTTTTCAACAATCCCTGTACTATGGCTTCTGAGCTGCAGTATAGTCAAGACGTTTGGCGTCGGAAACAGAAGACCCGGGGTTGATTCCTATGAGGGGGAGTTATTTATTAAAGTAGAGGGTTTTTACGGCGCTCTCAACTGCATAACAAAGTCATATGAACGCCAAGGTGTGGGTGTCAACAGAGATGTCTTTACAGGGAATCAGACCTACTCTGCTTACCTCTCTAGCTTTAACAGCACAAGGTCTGCTTCAATTATCAAGGCACCCCGAAAATAGCAGGTCACAAGAGAGTGACACACATACAAAAGAAGTAGAGGAAAATGACAATAGTAAAGACTAAGAAAGAAAAAGCAACAGTTCTCTGTTGTAGATCAGGCACATTTATGAGCGTGACATGAATCAGCCCATTTACAATTCTACTGTGCTTGAACGAGAAATGTCCCCCCTTTGGGAATGGCCTAAAGACACTACAGTCAGTGGCACTGCCCCGCGGGGAATGAGGGGGGGGGGGTGCATGGCATAGACTTGTATATCATAATATTCCAAACTGCAGCATAGTCTACCACAATTCTGGTTCACATTATAGTGCAGCATTTTGATTTATTTGAACTCCCCCCCCCAGAAAAAAAGGACGGTGAGATTAGAGTTGAGGGCTTCCTCGACAGTTGGGATTCCGGTGTTTTACCAATTAAATTGAGCTCCACAACGATTGTTTAAAAATAGAGAGTAAAGAGCGACAGCCATAACAGTGCCCGGTCTAGATTATTATCAAAATATATTAGTTCAAGTAATGACTTCATCGTCAAAGATGGGTGAAGGGTTTATTTCAGGAAAAGACTTGATCTCGGCGGTTTGCAGGAAATTCAGCCTATCATCTCATGAAACAAATCGAATCAATGTGGGGTGAAAGCGGGTACGACGAAAAAAAAAAAAATATTGTGGGACGAAAGCAGGTTATCCCCATGATTAAAAAGAAATAATAGTCCTTCATCTTTAATAGATTACGAAATAGTTGCGATTGAAAGAAGCGTGGGTCTGATGATGCCAGAGGAAAAATCATCGAAGAAAATTGCCGTGAGTTAGCTGAATTCTAAAGCTGGACAAAACTACAAATATACATTTTAAAAGCTCTTGAACAAGGTTTTTTAAATGTGAAATCCTCACAGAAATGTGTTTAAAAATAGCAATAAAATTTGCCCTACCCCAACCCCCTCTAAAGAAAAACAAAAAACAAACAACAAACAAACAAATAAACTTACAAACCAAAAACACAAAAAAACACAAGCAAAACAACTTAGCAAAATAAAAAAAGATTTTAAGATGTTCAATTTACGGTAGAATGTCAAATTCTTGGGTGTGTCATTATTTTGACGAGCGTCTGGCTTCAACAAGGATGCCACAGAATGAATTCTAGACAACAACAGTGACGCAAGCTGACTCAATAGGTTTTTTTTTCTCGGAATTCTGCCCTCTTGTAACTGGCATGACATTTTCGTTTTGTAATGAGCTTTTACAAGTCATTAGTATGTAATAATCAAAGACATGTTAAACTGAAAGAAATGGCGTCCTTCCAAATCAACAAATTCTGGAACTCAATGTCGGTTTAAGGTAGAGGTCTCCATTCGTAGATTGCAACAACAAAAACAAAAAAAACAAAACAAAAAAAAATAAATAATAAAAGCCACTCATTTTGGCAGGATCATTGCCTTTCTCACCCTGGATAAGGTTTTCACCTTCCCCTATCACAGGCGAGTCTTTTGGTGTCACTCCAAGTCTTCCCCCATTTCTGTACATCAATTTATGTGGCTCTTCTCCAGGTTCCACATGGTCTTCCCCTTGATCTTTTACACTGTGGATTCCAATCTAACACTTTCCCTTTTATGCAGCTGCTTGACTTCCTGAAAGTGTGTCCAATCCATCGCAAACACGCTCTTCCCACCTCATGACACCTTTTGGCAGCACGCCTCAGTGTAATGTTTGACAGGTGTGCACGTTTGTCCAAAATGAGAAAGAACGATTGAAACATTTATTGACTCTCTCTATTAGGTGTCAGCAAAACACACTGGATACAGTCTGGACAGAAGCAGCTCAGCTCGGGGGAAGAGTGGGAAGACAAGGAATAACATCAAGAAGCTAGCCATTGATATATAGAGGTGGAAAGTGTTTGTTCGTATACTATACCCTGAGGCATGGTGAGAAAGGCAATGAGGATGATGATGATGATGATGATGATGATGATGATGATGATGATGATGATGATGAAAATGATGATGATGAACGTTCCCTCACAGGATTGAACTCATGGCTTCTGCGAGCCACTGCAAAACGCCTGACGACAACAACAAAAAAGGAAACATCCCAGGTTCGAAAACTAAACAACAACGTAAACAGAAATAGAGAAAACAATCTCTGATTGGAAAATACCATTTATTTGTTTTAAAAAAGTATTGTGATGACTGACGTGTTCTTAGGCATTTTGCTACCACAGAGTCGCACAGTTCTATTTGCTCAGTACTTCGTTTTGAGAAACTTGACACCAAAGGTTTTGAGTTTCACATCATGCCAAGCTTTACGAAAGCAATTCTTTGAATGTCTTGATAGCGGCTCCAAATAATCTTACGATTTGGATAGAGCAGATAGAACCTTCTGACCTCGTGGTCTTAATAACTAAAAACGACCAAAACATGTCAGATAGAACTCTGTAATTCACAGGTAACAAATTGTTTATATACAAAAATCAAAAATATAAAGTATATAGACAACATTTCAAAAAGTGGTCATTTTGATAAGGCACGGGAATGCTCGATAGATCTACAGGTAGCTAGGATTACAGAAAGAGAGAGAGAGAGAAAGAGAGAGAGAGAGAGAGAGAGAGACAGAGACAGAGACAGAGAGAGAGAGAGACAGAGAGAGAGAGAGAGAGAGGAGCTAGAGACATACAGAGACAGACAGACAGAAAGAGACAGACAGACAGACAGACAGACAGACAGACAGAGAGAGACAGAGAGACAGAGACAGAGACAGAGACAGAGACAGAGAGAACTAAGACAGACATACAGATAGACAGAATAGGACGTGAAAAACAGAAGGGTTATCTTTATAATGCTCACATTTCGTTTTGTATTTTGTAAGGGCGGTGCTAAAATCATCTGAAATGTTTATGTTTGGTAATAGTTTTATGGTGCTTGCAACTGTGTAAAGTCACATGAGCTCGCAGGAATTCTGTATAATATATACAGGGTAATTAAAAAAAGAATGAACCGATTTTACATTCATTATATCATGTATGTATACATATATTTACATATTTATATACAGTTAAACTTGCTGAAACAACCATCCGTAAAAAAAACACTCAGCCGTACAAAAAGGCTACATCCTATCTGACCCCTCTTCCCC
>NW_004797629.1:125344-127088 GCF_000002075.1 Aplysia californica | reverse complement strand
ACTACTACTACTACTACTACTACTACTACTACTACTACTACTACTACTACTACAACTACCATCACAGTCTACTACTTATACTTCTACAGATAAGATAGTACTTTATTATCCCAGAGGGACATTTTTCTTGGCTGTACAAGACCGTAAAAACACTTGCACGTATACATACAAAATTTAAATTATATATATATATATTACTCTCATTAAAATCCAATATGAAAGGAGAAGTAAAGCTGACAAAATGTACATTTACATCAAATGCGTCATTCAACCACGTGCAGCAATGTAAATACTAGACCTTTGGAAATATTATATAGATACATACTCTATGAGCAACACACATCTATACTCATTCTGACAAAAGCCTTAAGCTAGATGGTAAAAAGCTTCTTTTATATCTTTGTCTCTTTGTTTTTGGAGGTACATATCTGCCGCTACGTGATCTTACAATTTGTGTGGAAAAGGTGTGTGACGGGTTGTTTATAATGCTTTTATCTTGTTTATACGTGTGGTGTTATACATTTCATCCATTCTATTAAAATCACATCCAGAGATTTTGCTAGCTTTCTTAATGGTTCTGTCAAATGTTTCTTTATCTTTCACCTTACAATTCCCACCCCAGCAGCAAATACAAAATAATAGCACACTTTCAATCATAGAAGGATAAAAAAGGGATATAATCTGATTGTCAACACGGAAACTTCCTATTTTCCCTAAAAGAAACATTCTTTGATTTACTTTTTTTATGCACAAGAGTAGCGTTGGGATGCCAGTCAAGTTTGTTGTCGATTGTTACACCAAGATACTTGTAAGAACTTACCACCTCCACCTCTTCATTTTTAATAAACAGTGGTTGCAATTGGTCTTTTTTTTACTCTAAAGTCTATTATTAATTCCATTGTCTTTTTTACATTTAGTCAAAGGAAGTGGTTATCAAACCAATTTGTAAATAGATTCACACCGTCCCTTTATTCATTCTCATTTGTTGTTATAAGGCCTTATAGAGTGGAATCATCCGCAAATGTTATTAGTTTGATGATTTTGTTATCAAAAGTACTGTCGTTGGTGTAGAGCGTAAACAAGACAGGAGAGATTACACAGCCTTGGGGCGCACCGGTGTTCGTGAATATTAGGTCGGATTTTACACCATATAATTTTACATACTGAGGTCGATTGGTTAAGAACTCAAGAATCCAAGCTGTAGTGTTCTTGTTTAAGTTCATGTTAATTAATTTTGAAACCATTATGTGCGGTTGGATTGTGTTGCATGCGGATGAAAAATCTGCAAAAAGTATCTTGCAGTACTTTCTTGCAGATGTTATCTAAGAACACGAGAATGGCATCCTCCTTGCCCCATCATAATGATGATGATTAAGATGATGACGACTCACCTCCACGTCTAAGAATTCCCTGTTCAAAGCCAGAACTTGGAGCCAGACAAACAGACAGACAGACAAACAAACAGACAGGCAGACAGACAGACAGACAGACCGTCACTCACCTCAGGGTCTGGAAAGTCCCTGTTACAGGCCAGTCCTCTAAGCCAGGAGTTTGGCAGACAACAGAAGATACGGCTGAATACAGGGATCTGGTACTTGGCCGGTATATCGTGGGTGGAGTTGGCTCCTGGTATATTGAAAGGAGAGTGTGGTGTTGAGGAAGAGGTGGTATATAGAAAGGGAGGTTGTTGGGGGGAGGTGGAGGGGTAAGGGGGAGATTTTGTTAAGTTCGAATTTTGGGAAGA
>NW_004797629.1:120489-125244 GCF_000002075.1 Aplysia californica | reverse complement strand
GCTGAGGAAGCTAAAAATGCCTACAACTCAAATTCCATAATTTTGAGCCGAATCGGGGCTTTGGGGGTGTAGCCTCCCCCCTTAAAGAAGAAAGAACAACCCAGACTTCCCGACACTAGTTGGTCTCGCCTTTAAAAAAAAACCCATTTGTTTCTAAGACTAAGAGGGCTTATAAAACCCACCCAAAAAACTATTTCCTTGCTCAACAGAGATCCTCCTGGCAGACACTACCACTTGGTCACATTGACCTCGGAGCAGCACAGTCAACTTGTCACTGGAAGTCAGCTCACCCTGACCACCTCCTACGCCGCGGGCCACTCCCACAGACTGGTGGTATTCTATGACACCCACAGACAGGGCTACTTCTACCGTACATGTGACTGGAAAACTGACTGCTGGGACGGACATCAGCACAACCTGGACCGTTACTAGTTGCCCCATGCTTATGGGTCAGCTAAACACAACCCAGACAACTACAGTGGAGTTCGTTTAAACCTAAGACGGCTAATTCGAAAATAGCGGTAAACCGAAAGAAAAATAAAATCCACGATTTTTTTTTCTTCTCTTTGAGCAACGTCTCTAAATTGAAAATTCGACTTTACCGAAGAAAATACAGCGGTTCCACATACTTCGGTTCAAGCAGACTCCACAGTCATTCATTGAAAACGCAGCTTTCTAGGAAAATCTAACCGCCATTTTTGGGAGAAACATCAATTCTTGTGAACAAAATCTTGAACATCTTGAATACGGTTTTCTCTGTGGCAGAATGGCTTACGTCATAGGCATCCCGGAGTGAACTTCTTTAGCATATTATTTTCACTTAGCCTTCTCGCTCGTTTTCAATGAGTTGACAAACGTATAGACATTTTACTTTGTACCCTTACCTCAAACCCCAAACAACCCCATCCTACCCTTTACCGAGATATGAACATCAGAGATACCCATACTACTCAGAATACTATGTCAGTGAATGAAGACGTTTCGGGGATGAAGTGTCATTGTCACTGAAATCTGTTTCTGAAGACCATCCATATCATATTAAGAACGAACACTGACCGACCACAAATCATATACACATGGTTGAAGAGAATAGTCTACAATGTCATGTGATCTATGAAAAAAGGGTCTTGCCAAGGACAAGATGATAGATCAGATAAAATTACAACATTCTACAAGAAGCAAAAGATCAATTTAGTGGTTGTATGCATCGTTTTAGCCGTGTGCTTTTTATAAAGTCTGATGGTCACAGCGAAAGCGAACATTAAGATCAAAGACAATGAAAAGTGAATAAATCTTCGTCGGTGTCCCAAAGGTCGTTACGTGTAAATTGTTTTTTTTATGCGAATGGGTGCCGGAGAGAGAACTCCAATATGTGTGTGTATGTGTGTGTGTGTGTGTGTGTGTGTGTGTGTGTGTGTGTGTGTGTGTGTGTAGTGTGTGTGTGTGTATAATAATAAATGTCATTTATATAGCGTTCAACCCCGATTAAAGTACACAGGCTTTGAGCGCTTTACAATACAGTACAACGTACAACAGTAACGTAAAACGTTGTGTTCTGACTAAACAAAAATTACTCCAAATATTTATCTTATTAATTTAAAAACAGAAAAACTTTAGCTGACGTTTGAATTAATCAAAAGATGTGATCTCTCTTAAAGTACTTGGTAAAGCATTCCAGATCTTGGGGCCTTGGTATTCAAATGCTCTTTCACACATTGTTTTAAGTTTCATAGATGGACAAATAAATTTCTTTTTGTCAGCTGATGACCTTAAACTGCGAGTTGGAATGTACAGTCTGAACAGATTTGATAAACATGACGGTGCATTATCATTCAAACTTTTGTGACATAGGGTGGCCAGTTTGTACACAATTCTTTTCTCAACAGGAAGCCAATGCAATGTCCGTAAAAGAGGTTTAGCAGAGTCTCGCTTTCTTTTCCTTAAAAGTAAAACTAAACGAGCAGTATTGTTTTGGACAGTTTGAAATCTTTTAACATTCTCCAGTGATATTTCTGATAACAAGGAGTTACAATAATCGAGTTTTGATAAAATTTAGCTAGTCACTAGTAAAGCAGTATACTTAGTATTGATCAGATGACGTATTTTACTAATTTTTCTTATTTCTAGATACATGCAGCTGATCAGATGATTTACCTCAGCCGACATTGAAAAACTGGAATCAAAATAGATGCTAAGATTCTTAACTTTTCTTGAAAATGCAATTTTCGCATCACCAATTGTCATGTGATCGTGGTCAACCTCTTTAACAGGCTTTGCATTGTCTGCCAGAATGACTTCTGTTTTATCATCATTCAACATCAATTTGTTTTTGTTCACCCAATTTTTCACTGAGGCAATACAATTTTCAACACGATGGACAAGTTTGTCTAAGTTGGTAAACAATGTTGAACCATAAATTTGGGTATCATCAGCATAGAAATGATACTTTGAGTCATACTTAACTATTTCCTTGACAAGTGTTTGAGTAAAAATGGTGAACAAAACTGGACCGAGGGCTGAGCCCTGGGGGACCCCATACTTAAGAGCATGATCTGATGACTTAAGCCCTTTAATATCAACTGATTGGTATCGATTTGATAGGTAAGAACAAAACCAGCTAAGGGCAGTCCCGGATAATCCAAAAGATACTTCCAATCGCTTCAATACAATATGATGGTCAATTGTATCGAAAGCTGCTGATAGATCTAAAAGGCTTAGCAAAACAACTTTTCCAGAATCACAGTAAGTAAGCATGTCATTAATTACTTTTAGAAGTGTTGTTTCTGTGCTGTGGTTAGCTCGATAGGCAGACAGGAATGACTTTAACAGATTGTTGTCTTGTAAGTGATGACGAAGCTGCTCGAGGACAACCTTTTCAAGGATTTTAGATAAAAAAGATAGATTTGAAACAGATCTATAGCTCTTTAAGACATTCTGATCTAAGTTTTGTTTCTTTAGCAAAGGTTTTACAAGAGCGATTTTAAACGAATGTGGTACCGATCCACACACTAGAGAATTATTTATGATTTCAGTAATAAATGGGATCAGTCCGTCAATGCAGGAAGACAACAGAGAACTAGGGACAGGGTCGGGATCACAATGTTTGCTAGGGGATTTTAGAATTACAGATTTAATGTATTCTTCAGAAACAGATTTAAACTTATCAAGAATCACCCCATTATATACATCAAAATCACCAATGTTTCATAGTTATCAAGGTCGTTTCTTAGTTTCTGGACTTTATCTGTAAAATAATCAGCAAACTTTTTGGGTAGTTCTAAATCACTAAATGAATTCGGGAGACGTGTCTCTTTGACCCTTCCTAAAAGTTCATCACAAATGTCGAATAATTGTTTACATGATTTTGAATTTTCCAATTTAGAAACATAGTATTTATTTTTAGCACATTTAGTTACAACTTTCAGCTCTTGCTTCTTTAATCTAAAAATGTGCTTGTGGATGGTGAGCCCTGTTTTAACCCATTGTCTCTCTGCCTTCCTGCATTCGATTTTGGCCGCTTTCACCTCAACCCCAAACCATGGTGCATACGGTCTAGTCTACAGACGCCGAGTTACAAGTGGTGCGTGCTTGTCAAGAACTGCCCTTACAGTGGAATTATACAAATCAGCACAGACTGTTTTAAGGTCACTTAAAGATTTCAACAAATCCATTTTAAACTTATTAATGTCAATTCCTTTGATGTTCCCTGTAGACACATAATTTTTTTCAGGCTTGGTCTTACTCACATTCAACACAAGTAAGATGAAGAAATGGTCAGAAAATAGTTTGTCTACAACAGAACTTTGTCTAAAAGCGTCTGAGTCTTTCTTGATGACGACCCCGTCAAGTGTGTGGCCAGAACGATGGGTGGGTTCGGTGACCACCTGATTCAAGTTGTATTGTCGGAATAATTCTGTCAAATGTTTGACTCCTGGTGACGATGGAGAATCAAAGTGGAAATTAAAATCACCAAGCACAACAGGATAACCTTTCTTGACCGGAAATGACGATAAAAACTTTGCAAACTCTTTTACGAAAGCAGACTCCGTTGACTTGTTAATCCTGATGTATGGTGGGCGGTAAATACAAACGATGTTATAAAATTTAGAACCAAGACCCATAGATAAATTCATATGTATGTGGAGATGCAATTCAGAATTGCTTCACGCAAATGCTGATTATCATGATAATAATTCAGCTTCCCTGCTCCTTATACCAATTAACAATTTCCCAATCGCTAAAGGAAGATGAGATTTCTCCTTTTTTTTTCTTTTTTTTTTTTTGCTTTACTGCGATATTAACTTAAATTAGCATTTCTGTGGGTGGTTTGTGGTGGCTGTGACAGGATTAATTGCTTCTTCTTCTTCTTTTAAGCGTAGTTTTTCCTTTTCTTTCCTTTTCTATGCACTAGACGAATTGGAACCTTGCGCGAAGAGAAGACAGGAAATAACAAACTTACACTGAACAACGCTGTAATAATAGTATCTTCTTAGTTTAACGTAGCTTCTCTTCGCTACGAAGTATGTGTATTCGTCGAGACATTTTGGCCATATCAGCCCTTTTAGGTGATTAAGTTCACAGAAAATAAAGATAAAAAAACTTCTCATATGTGTGCGTCGATTCTATACCACAGCCTCTGTCTTAACGCAGTCTTATTCTTGCGTAGCACCAAAGATCGTACATAACAAGATAGTTCACTCAGCCAAAAAATTGTCCGCGGAAGTCCACACATTGGTTCAGTTGGCGCTGCAGTCT
>NW_004797629.1:117064-120389 GCF_000002075.1 Aplysia californica | reverse complement strand
GGTGAAGAGAGTGATGTGAGGGGGATTTTACTTTTTTAAATCTCTATAAAATGCGCACTAAAAGACACATTTATACTTAAGCAGTTCCCAAAGAATACCCTACCTATGGAAGTCTTCAAACTTTGAAGATAATTTTCTCGATAAATTTACTTCTGATACCAGACGACGCTCTCATAGTTCAATTGCAATAAGAATATCGATTTCTATTTAAGATATTTTTTAAATATTGTGTTGATATTTTTGTCTAGAGCAAATCAAATTATTGTCTAACTTTAACAGTATGCCAATAACTCTACATGCCCCAAAAAGGAAGAACGTCAGAATCTGCAGTGTGATTAACAATTTATCATCATCACTTATGTAACATGTAACATCTATATTTTTAAATTTAAAAAAAACAATATAGATCTATACGCATGTGTATATATATATATAATATCACACACACACAAACACACACACACACACCCATATCATATATGTATATATGTTATATATAATATGCCTTTCACTATTTCATTCTTATAAATTGTAAAAACTTCACCTATAAACGTGATGTGTCTATTTCCATAGGGCTCGAATTTGAGAAGTAACTCTTTTTGTCAGCACGCTTCACATATATATATTTCCTCAGACATGTAAAAGTGTAGAACGTACCTGTGAGAAAGCTGACTGGAAGCCCCACCACAACCACAATAATCATCCCAATGCCAGTATACCATAGGTAGGAGATAGAGTACAACCACTGGAGGCCGGGGCTGAAATAACGAAGACACTTTGCATCAGTTGAATGATGGTGGTTGGCAAGTGCTATATGGCCGCTTAAAACCCAAAGAGGCTATCCCGATAAATGTGAGGCAGCGTGGTGGAATCAGGCTTTAGTCAAAATAATCAAAGTGAAGAAACTTGCATTTTTCCTCAGTTTGTGAATTTTTATCAAATTTTAGTTTTTTGGCTAAACATCTTTCATGTCCATTAAAGAACTCATTTCTATTTGGATTTTTCTGAAAAACGTTGATTAAAGACACAAAAAATGTGACTGTCCTGTTACCACGGACTCTTAAGCTCAGGAAATAACTAATCTTTGGCGGCCATTTTCTCACTAATTTTACCTCTGAAAACAGGTGACCCCCACCTCCCTCCTTCACAAATATCTCGACTTGTATTCAAGATAAACAGATATTTTTTTCATCCAAATAAAGACAAGTAAACAAGCTTTAAGATAATACCAATAACTCCACACGCCCAAAAATTGACGAGAGCCTGAATCCACCACGCTGCCTCACAAATGCCTTTTTGAGAAAATTGAAGGTAAAGCTTGACAAATATTTACACCAAGGAAATCAAACTTCTCATATAGATAGGGCAATGCCCACTTTTGGTGTAGGTCAAGATTTCTGGAAACCCCCGAAATCTGGGATAGCCCGCTTGTCCTTAAAAGCGGCCATTATATACAATCATTGGAAGGTGGCGCTGAAACAACAGAGAAATGTAGAATGAATTGTATGTGCGTAGTTAGCACTTTCTGTATACCGTTGGGTTATACTCAGAATACTGAGTACGTGTCTACCTTAACACTATTACTGTTTATAATTATTATTGTTCATTTCTGTTATGCATGCAACTGAAAGCCTGTTTGTGAGTGCAAGCATACTATTGTATTATTACTTTGATGTGCACAAATATTTGTAGAAGAGACAATGTGGGATGGAAGAGTGTGTGTGTATATAGAAGTGTGCATATGTGCGTGGGTATGGGTTGTGTATAATTATGTTTATGTGTATGTGTGTGTGTGAGAGAGAGAGAGAAAGAGAGAGAGAGAGAGAAAGGGAGAGAGAGACAGAAGGAGAGAGTGTGCGCGCGTGTGTATGTGTGTGTGCGTGCCTGTGTGTGTGTGTGTGTGTGTGTGTGTGTGTGTGTGTGTGTGTGTGTGTGTGTGCGTATTTGTACGTGGTGAAACACCAAACCAAAGTGCCAGGCAGGATAGGATCTGGACGACAAAGATATATCTTGTCTTACAAACATTGGGGAGCAAGGCAGCAACAAAACAAAGGTGCAAATTTAAATGTAGGTGGTTGGCAGGTGCTCTGTATAACCATTAGAAGGTGGCGCTGGCAAAACGGAGAAACGAGGAAATAATTGCATGTATGTGGGTGGTTGATGGGTGCATTGGTTTGGTATGAATAGAACAACAATATCATGCTGACTGTTATAACTCCGTTTTCACAAAATGTCAGAACCGCTAAAGTTGAACTGTTTGTTTGTTGGTTTGTTGGTTGCTGTATTTCTGTTTGTTTGCTTTTTGTAAGGGAACGATAAATAACTCAACCCCCCCCTTTTCCCGTACAAAAAGAGAGAAAAAAATGTACCCAACCCCTTTCCCCTACCAAAAAAAAATTAATTAAAAAAATAAAATAAAACGCAATACAATTAAATACAAAAACGTGCACTAAAATAAAGTAAAATTAAAATAGAATAAGTTAAGAACAATCCTACCAAACCAAATACATAATAATAACATTTGAAAAAGTTAGGATAAGATCGATCAAATAGCATAAAATAAAACAATCTTTTAAAAAATAATAAAATGAATACAATTTAAAGAAAATGTGTAAAATACCATGAAACCCCACAGTTATTATTCAACTCCCCGTCTCACCTAATTGGACTTTCTTCCGGCATCATGCCTGTGGTAAATGTCGTTGCGGATGTTGTTAGGGCCGTTGTCATAGCAACGGTTGTCATGGATCCGTTGACAAGGTCCGCCGTACACGTCCCGTTGGGAAAGGGCATTCTCTTTGCAGGGATTCCGTAATTGTAGGAGCCAATAGCCAGCCACATAGACGTTGCCTCGCCTACCACGGCGCCTACCACCGCTCCCTAGAGAGAGAAACATATAAATACATATTATATTAAAGATTAAGTATTGTAACTACTTTTTTTTTAAGAAAAAGAAAAAAAACCCGCCATAGTTACAATTCTTTTGTAAATTATGAGAAGATGTCCGTCAGGAAATTATTTATAAGGGGAAAGGTTTTTAAAAACAAAAGTTCAAGAATGATTGCTTAGTAATACAAACTTTTAAAAAGACCCCAAATAGCCTAAAAATCATTTTTTTAACATACAAAAAACACAAACAACCGCTTCCCAATCCCAATTTTAAAAAATAGTAGGACTTACTTTTTTTTTAAACGTTCTATTTTAAACAACTAACGAATGACTATAAGGTCAAGATAATATATTTGTGAAAAGGAAGAGGTTCTCTTATATTAACATTAATTAAAATAATAATAATAATAATCATCATCATCATCATCATCATCCT
>NW_004797629.1:116036-116847 GCF_000002075.1 Aplysia californica | reverse complement strand
CCCCCCCCTTAAATACAAGACTTTTGGAGTTATGTATAGATACATACTCTGAGAGCAACTCACATCTATGCTCATTCTGACAAAAGCCTTATGCTAGATGGTAAAAAACTTCTTTTATATCTTTATTTCTTTGTTTTTGGAGGTGCATATCTGCCGCTGCGTGATCTTACAATTTATGTGGAAATGGGGTGTGATGGGTCGTTTATAATGCTTTTTATCTTTTTTATACGTGTGGTGTTATACATCGCATCCATTCTATTAAAATCATATCCAGAGATCGTTCTGGCTTTCTTAATGGTTCTGTCAAATTTTTCTTTATCTTTCACCTTACAATTCCCACCCCAGCAGCAAACAAAATAATAGCACACTTTCAATCATAGAATGGTAAAAAGAGACATAATCTTATTGTCATCACGGAAACTTCTTAATTTCCTTAAAGGAAACATTCTTTAATTTATCTTTTTCTGCACAAGATCAGCGTGGGGATGCCAGTCAAGTTTGTTATCGATTTTTACACCAGGATACTTGTAAGAGCTTACCACCTCCACCTCCTCATCTTTAATAAATAGTGGTTGCAATTGGTCTTTTTTCTACTCTAACGTCTATTATTAATTCCTTTGTCTTTTTTACATTTAGTAAAAGGAAGTGGTTATCACACCAATTTGTAAATAGATTTACAGCGTCCCTGTATTCGTTCTCATGTGTTGTTATAAGGCCTTTTATTAGTTTGATGTTTTTGTTATCAAAAGTACAGTCGTTGGTGTAGAGCGTAAACAAGACAGGAGAGATTACACAGCCTTGGGGCGCATGG
>NW_004797629.1:96879-113785 GCF_000002075.1 Aplysia californica | reverse complement strand
TTAGCGACTCGATATTCACATTCTGGCTCTAAAGTCTCATCTTACCTCGAAGCCCTGATGGCTTGCGAGATAAAATTAAAGAAACATGCGATCTTACCTGGGTAAGTGTAGCTTGTTTCTGATTTTGTCGAGTAAGTCATCAGGAGCTGAGTGGGAAGATGAGAAGGCCTGCGTTTCGCGCCGCTAGTCACACTTTAGATCACGATAGTCACATTCCCAATTTTGTCATCATAAAGCATGGAATGCTTTTGACATTTTCTCAAATTAAAGCATGGAATGCTTTGACTTTGTCTCAAAAGGGAGGGAAAGGGTGGGCATCTTCCCACTCAGCTCCTGATGACTTACTCGACAAAATCAGAAACAAGCTACACTTACCCAGGTAAGATCGCATGTTTCTTTAATTTTATCTCGCAAGCCATCAGGGCTTCGAGGTAAGATGAGACTTTAGAGCCAGAATGTGAATATCGAGTCGCTAAACCGAATTAGGACAACTGCCTTTCAAGCAAAGCCAAAGAGAACATTGTCACATAATAAGAATAATATGTTTGTAAAACAATTTGTAAATCATCATGAGTGTTTATTTGCTGTTTAGCTGATAATCCAAATAACATTGTGAATATATGAGTAAAGAATTTTCTTTCAAGATGATATGTGGTGACATAGTAATGATATCTGCATGCGTAATATGCAGAACACTTAAATGCAATAAATCATATGCATGCGGAATAAAGTTAAAAGAAGAAAAAGGGACATGCAATGTCTAGTCCATTTATACAAATCAGTAACACTGAAAATAGTAAAACATTTTCCAACGCCATGAATTGTGTTGAGATAGTGGTATGAGGTATAGACAAGTAATGTCAAATCGTTTTTTAATTAAATGGAATTATCTTACTTCTTGTTGCATAAGTAAAGAGTTTTCTTCCACTAAACAAGTGATGAGATAATGATACCGTACGTATAAAGTTGACATGTAATGTCCAATCTATCAGTGTAATAATCAGTTTCATGCTGCATGAAATAAAGAAACCTTGTCCTCCCTGATTTGTGATGAGATAATTATACACAAATAAGGCGCATGTACTCTGTCCATCAACTAATGCAATGTAAACATGAGCTATTCAAATGAAGTAAACATCCTTCAACTTTATGAATTGCAGTGACAATATTATACACAGCATAGACTTGTAAAGTCCAACTGCTCAATGCAATAAATCAGTTTTAGTCTGCATGAAGGAAAGAATCATTTTCCCACCATGCCTTGTCATGGGATGATAATATGTACAGAGTGGTGACCAGTAACGGCCAATGAACCAAAGCAAAACCGTAGTACGGTGATTAACATACAGAATATTTCAATCCTTACACGTTTTGTAATAATGATGCCAGTATAATACATGTATAGATATTGATATATAATGTCCGATCAATAAATGCAATAAGTCATGTGGATTTTGAAAAGTATGTGTCTAGCAGACGTTGTCCGAAGTTGTGTTTTACTTGCTTTTTGTAAAATCGAGTAAAGGTACTCTCTTGCGTCCAGCCTGCTGCCTCTAAAATTGTAGTGAGTGGGACACCTGCTTCAGGGGCAGCTGATGTGCTCGCAGAGCTAGTGCTCTGCGCAGAGAATGCAGTGTCAATACCTGCCAGGTCCAGAACAGATTTAATCCATCTGCATAATGTGTCCTTACTTATGGGCAAGTGTGGCCTTTTGAAACTGATCAGGAGACGACTTGTGTTGTTGTGTTTCCTATGCTCTCCTGTCATTTTCAAATACACAGTCAGTATTTCTACGATGCAAAGCTGTGGGCAATTTTCAAATGCCAAAAATTCTAGAGGCTTCTGGTGACAACCCTTTCGAGAATGCTTCAACAGATTTGAAATGAAAAATATACATTTGTTTGATTTCAAAGTCATGTAGTTAGTGTCTAATTTATACAAAGTTTGACACCTTTGTCCGGACAGGAGGGCCAACAACATGACGAGCTTTAAGGACAGTTCTTTTAAAGTGAGGCTTTCATGGGGGTACCATGTTTCTAGAAAAGAAAGTACTGTGTTTACATAAGTGGCTACTCTGCTTTTTAGAGGCAGACTAGGTCTAGATTCAAAAGCTCCTTTCATAAATCTCCTAACTTGAGGCAGGTTACCAAAAGATTCTGAAAAATGTTCCACGTTGATATAACATGCCAGGGCAGACCTTGCAATGCATAAAGCAGAGTACGATTTCCCTTCCGTGACTAATGTAGCAAGGAAATTGAGTGCAACGTTTAATGGCGGCGAAATTGAATCCACTTGTTGGAGGACCGCGTACCGCTTCCAGTCTTCAATGTATCGGTGATACGCCTTCTTTGTTTCATTTCGCCATGAGGACATGAGAAGGTCGGTTGCAGCTCCAGAAAAGCCTTCGCTTTCGTATTTTCCCCTGACACTTTGCATATTAGCAAGCGAAGCTTTTAGTGCAAAGGATGTTTCTGGTCCGGACTGCTTGGTAGGTGGAGAAAATTTTCTCTTGCAGATAGAAGGACTGGCTTTTCGACGAGGATTTGCATCAGCAGAGGGAAAAAAGGCAGTGTGGGCCAGCATGCTGCTACGATGATCCCGTCTGCTTCGCCCTTCTTCACCTTTTGTATGACTCTGGATATGAGAGAGAAAGGTGGAAAAGCATACCATTTTAAACCCTTCCAGTTCATTGTAAAAGCATCGAGCGATAAAGCATCGGGAACTGCTCTGTGGGATACGTATTTTGGAAATTGTTTGTTTAGCCGGGAGGCAAAAAGATCAATGTCTGGTTTGAATTTGTGGCACTGAAAGTGAAGATTTCAATAGAGATGCGCTCAACATCTATTCTGTGTCAATGTTGATTGTTCTACTTTCTTTGTCCGTCCGCATCTACATTATCTTTCCCAGCTATTCATGTTGCTGATAACTACAAGTTTTTATTTTCACACCATGCCCAGACTTTCTTTGATAAATTATCTGGTGAGAGGGATTTGGAGGATCCCATTTTGTTCAAACAAGCCATGGTTGCGGTATTGTCAACAAAGATTCTGATGACTGCGTTTTTTAGCCCTTTGGAAAAGGATCTTAAAGCCAAGAAAGCAGCTAATAGTTCTAATTCATTGATACGAGGTTCTTTCTCTTCTACTGTCCACGCCCCCCCCCCCCCCTGTTTTCTCATTTCCGCACACAGCGCCCCACGCAAAGAGGCTCGCGCCATTGAAAATTACTAGGTCCGGATATCCGGGCGAGAAATCGGGGAAACACTAGACAATCCGTGCTGGTACCACCACTTAACTTCTTCCAGTGCCGTTCTCGACAACTGCATCACACTATCCCAATTTCCTCTAGTTTTCTTAATTGCCTGCACCTTTTCCCTTTCTAGGCATCTGTAGTGGGCGGGGCCAAACGTGATACTAGTAAGCCGATTAGACGAGCTACTTCTCGTACGGGATGGGCCGACCTTCGTAAGAATGCCTTGCAGTGCCTTTCTACTCGTTCCCTTTTTTCTTTTGACAGATAAACAGTCATTGTGACTGAGTCAATTTCGAACCCCAGATATATAATTCTCTGAGAGGGGTTGAATGACGATTTGTGTGGGTGAACCACAAAACCCAGCCGATTAAATAGGGAAACTGTATCTGACACATTCTTCTCACATTCTTTTTCGGTGTTTCCCACAAGCAATGAATCGTCGAGATAACTCGTACCAAAGATAGTACAAGACAAGATGGGCCACTCAGCCTAAAAAGTGTCCGCAGGAAGTATGCTCTTTGCTTCAGATGGCGCTGCAGTCTGTTTTGAAGCTCTCTTTCGTTTTTCCAGAAGAAGAATAGGAATAGCACCTCCTTGCGTGCGCAGATCGACTGCTGTTCATCAGCAGTTCGGGTATGTTCAGTGCGGAGTTTTAGGTTTTTTAGAATTTTAATGACCTCTCGCCCTTCATTCTAAAGTCAAATTAAACGAAGAAAACCATCTCCTTTTCCTCCGGAAGAGGTTTTTTGTCAGCGTAATCATTTTTAAAAAGCGTTCTTCCGAAATTTATCCCAAAACTTGCTAGTTTCACTTTGATTTTTTAAAACTCAAGTAGGGTAACTCTGTTCGCAAAGAGTGCGCTTTTGTGAAGAGGGCGCCACCAAATTTTGAGGACACTTTTTTAATTGGCTCAAAGAGAGAAGTGGCCCATCTTGTCTTGTACTATCTTTGCTCGTACTGACATGACCGATACTATGAAGATGGGAAAATGTGGGTTTGGTAAGCTTTGTGAAGTTGCATGGCGCTTGAGCCAAGCCGTTAGGATAACAAGTAAATTTAAACAGTTTGTCTTTCCATTGGATTTTCAAGAATTTCTGATGTTCTGCTGCTATGGGGACACTGTAGTAAGCCGAAACTAAATCAATGCTAGCCATAAAACAGCCTGGACTAAGCAGGGTGAGCGCAGACTTTAGGGTTTCCATTTTGAATTTTTTGTAAACTAAGTTCTTGTTCAAATTTTTCAAATTCAGAATCACCCGGAAGGTATCATCTTGTTTTTCTCTCGTAAAGATGCCAGAGACAACTTCACCTTGTTCGTGCAAGGTTTCAACTATAACTTTCTTGTGTAAAAGGTTCGATATTTCTTTGTCTATAGCTGTCATTTCCTCTTGAGTAAAGGAAATGCTCTGATTAGTGCAATAATATGGTTGTGCACTTTCACAGCTAAAGTCAATTTTTGTTCCTTGTACCATTTCAAGGATCTGAGAGTCAGATGTCAGTGTCCGCCATTCTGATATCTTGTCTTTGATTTGACCTGCTTGGAAAGCATTCATTTCTTCTACGAGACAGTCAATTGCTACAGAGCTATTGTCGTTCATGACCTTTTCACTTACCTGAGGGTTTTCTTCCACTATTTTTGCTTTTTGCGGAACTGTTGTCCCATCTGTCGAAAAGGGCGTTTTTGGAACTGGCGACCCTTTTGTTGTTTTTGCTCGAAGGGCTTCTGTCTTCCTAAAAAAGACTTGCCTTTGTTAAATGATTTTGCAGTGTAACTGCTTTTTTGTGTGAGGCTGGAAGCCAATCGTTTTTCTTCTTTCGCTTCTCGGAGAGTTTTCTTTACATCCTCTCCGTAAAGCAGTTTGCTGTTTCCAGCCTCGACATCACACACTCCTTTGTAATCATATGGAAGCGCGTAGCGCTGAGCATCTTTTCTGAACGCTGTCAGATGCTGATGCGTGTGTCCCATGATTGACAAGGCATTCAAAAGGTGCCCCATGGTCGATTGAAAATCAAGATCTCTCTCATTTCTTTGTTGGATATTATCAATTGCCGTGGCGACCTTGGCAATATTGGTTTGTGCGTTTCTAAGGCGCGCATCGTTTCGACGGTATGGTGCCTGGAGGGCTTTCCATATGAAATTGTTTGTCTGCGGAGCAGATAGCTGAGGTCAATTGGATGGTTGTTTGTATTCCCCTATTTTTTTCTTCAGAATGTTGTCGCTTAATTTCTTTTGGAAACGATTGGCGACAAACTTTGCTAATGTGTCCGAAATGGGTGGACCCACTTCATCCTCCAGCAACAATTCTGCCTCAGCGTCCTCGAAGAGGTTTTCCCTACAAGTACTATTATAATCCGCGGCGTTTAAATTTGCGCACCCGTTATTTCTTTCTCCATCTCATCCGCTGATGTTTCAACCTCTCTGGGGGAAACGGAGCGGTCAGTTCGGTCACGTTTGACCTTCACCGGCCTCATGCACCGCGCGAGATGGAAAATAGGACGAAGGAGAGCGGGGGAGGGTTGGAGTGCACCGTTTCGGTGAAGGAGAATGAACCCTTCTCTTTTGTTTCTTTCTTATTGGGGAACAGGGTGGCGAAGATGATAAAGAAGCAGATGACGATGAAGAGGAAGAGGAATTTTCATACCTTGATTTCTTTCGTCCTCTTATTTTGCCAGATACTTTGTTCGACTTTTTAAAAAAATGTTAATAGCTTTGTCTGCATCTCGATAGCAGACAAAAGATTTGCCTGTACCCCAGGCATTTGATTCCCATCATTATCGGGTCCTTTTTGTTCTGATACCGGACTTTCGTTTTGAGCCGGTTTCTTATTTTCCCCTGGCCCAGTACAATCGTCGTCTTCAAAGTCAAAATCTACCAAGTGGAATTCGTCTGTCTCTATTACGGACGTGTTTGTAAATATTATTTCAAATTTGTTCACGTCTTTGAAAAAGAAAGCCTACTCACGTGAGTCCCAGGCAAACAGGAAATCTTAGAAAAAGGTTAACAAACCAAAACCCGCAGGAACAAAAAATAAATTTTAATCCAAGAGAAACACGAGGCGTGACCGCACGGTGAGAGAACTCAGCCAAAAGTAACTAGCGGCGCGAAACGCAGGCCTTCTCATCTTACCTCGAAGCCCTGATGGCTTGCGGGATAAAATCTGGTTTAAAGTTTGTTTCCTAAATGATAAAAATGTCAATATCACGTTCTTCTCCCAACTTTGCCAGTTCGGCGCGTTTCTCGGTGTTGAGTCCGTTGGCGTTCCATTGGATGATTGGCTGTGACTGAGTTCGCGACAGTTGGGGTGGTTGTGTTTGTGTTCCGGTAGGCGCATTGCGACGCAAATGTTGGGAATGTTGGGGTATAAGGGAGCCGATTCGGATAGGGGACTGCACGGAGCAGGCCGGGCAAGTCCAAGCGTGGTTGTGGGAGAGACTTCGAATTTCTGGGATTGATAGACCACTGCATTTGCTGTGTATCCATTTGGCACAGGTGGTGCATCGGATCGAGTAACCCCGATTGGTCACGTTCCTGTTGCATATTGTGCATGGGTGCATCTCATCAGGTCCAGGGTTGATTTCGACGTCACCGGCCATTTTTAACAGGAGACTCAGATCAGCCGGTTCGGCTGAGCCTCCGGACAAAAACTCGGTCGCCTCCGTTCCTGTCTGAATCCAGGGGTTGATTGGCGTTCGGCCCGGAGCTGTACTTGTTCCGGGGTCTGCAGCACCGCATAGAGGTCCCAATAATGACTGCAGCCAGCGATAGTCTCACATAATTCATCTATTCTATTACATGAATCTTTAAATACATTCCAATTCGTACATTCAAAGCAACCTCTCAGGCTCTCCCTGTTTTCTTCACTCCAGATGGTGACAACTTTTTAAATTGGCTTTGAAGATTTTAATTTAGGTTTGTACTTCGGTAATAAAAGAGACATGCAATGATCAGAGTTTCTTATTGGAGGTAGAGAGATACATTTGAAAGCATTAGAAACAGTTACATAACAACGGTCAATAGTTTTGTCCTCACGGGTTGGTACATTAACATATTGGTGGAACGGGGGGATCGCAGAAGTTAAAGAGCATTTGTTAAAATCCCCAGTGTGTACACCGTCAGGACAAGAAGACTGTTGTTCATGAATCATTTCGACCAAAGTGTTCGTGGCAACTTTAACATTGGCTTGTGGTGGAATATAAACAATGTTGGTTGTTTTCTTAGAAAATTCCCTCGGTAGATAGTACGTGCGAGTAACAACAGTTAGACATTCAATATCAGGTGTACACAGTTGGAGTTTAACATGAATTACATTACGACTACATCATTTCTCGTTCACATACACACATACACACACACACACACACACACACACACACACACACACACACACACACACACACACACACACACACACACACGCACACACACACTCCTCCGCCTCGCTCTTTGTCTATCGTCCTGTCACAACGTACTAGATGGAATCCGTCAATGTCCACACTGTTGGTAGAAATACTGTCCTTGAACCACGTCTCGCTGAAACAAATAAGCGAGGCCTCTCTATACTCGTGCATAAACCTAACATTTACACAGAGTTCATCCATTTTATTGTTTAGTGACCTTGCATTACCAGTTAAGATAGTAGGTAAAAACGGTTTAAAAGTTCTTCTTCTCGCTCTGAAACGTACTCCTCCCTTCCTTCCCCGTTTACGTGGTCTTATTTCACGGGGTAGAACGACAATAAAAACACTGTTTCTGCCTGCCAGTCTTTGGCGTTTTGACATGGCTGAACTGTAGGTCTGTCTCAATGGTGGAGCTTCACTCAACATACTGCACTGGTGAATTTGCACTGACACACTCAAAACAATCAAAAACACAAGAAATATGGCACAACTGAAAGACTTAAGATCCATAGTAAGAAATAAGTTATCACAAGACCGTGTAAAAATTGAGTAAGCGTAAAAATGTGTCCAAAATACAGAGATCTGTAAAAGCCACGTCGCCACTGCAGTACTTGGACTACAACCGGAATATACACACCAATGAAACCAAACTTCTTCTACAGGTAGGGCAATGCCCACTTTTGGTGCTGTTCAAGATTTCTGGAAACCCCCTAAATCTGGGTTAGCCCGCTTGTTCTTAAAAACGACCATTTGTGCTTTGGTGTGTATGTGTGTGTAGAGGGGGCTACTTATTTATCAAAATGACCTCAAAATATTTTCCTGTCTGTCCTTCCCATTAAGCCGCCATTGGCGAATGATAAAAAACGTTTTGCATTCCATCGACACAAACAAAGAGGACTACACATTTACATACAGCCTGTAAGGGCCGGCAGTGGCTGTGTGTGGCTCTACATCCCAGACAAAAGGGTTCGTTTTAGTAACAGTTTTACGGCACTAGCAACACAAAAATGTCATATAAGCGAAGACTGATGTCTTACAAGAGAGTAACAAACACACAAAAATGAAGGCGGGATCAATGTTTGATAGGAAAGAAAGAGCAAACAACACCAAAGCACCTGCCAACCACCCGCTCATAGAAAGGTTAAAATTGAAGCTCCTAATTAGTACACTGTAGTACTTGGCCTACAACCTTTTCTTTAGAAGAAAGACTTTTGGTGACAATTGCTGTTTGTTCTTCAACAAAATAAAAGTTCGGCACTAGACTATGTTTGAGTAAAAAATATATCAAACTCACTCAGAGAACGCTTTCCTCTTCAGTTCACATAACACATCCCTGGTTTTAAAAGAAATGAAAAGAGAACGATGAAATGAAAATCTTCACAAAATTTCATGGAAATGGGGGTATCTACTTGTACTGTGCGATTTTGAAGAAACAAAAAATCATCGAAGCTTCGAAGCGTGAGCTCACTATTCATGATTTTCGAATACCACCGTCGAATGTTTTTTTCAAATATAATTAATATGATAAGCATAAACCCAGACCTAAGTTCTGCTATTCTACATTTGCTAGCTACTCACAGCGCCGTCGAATGGTTTATTTTTCTTATATATGACAAGCCCAGATCTAACTTCCGCAATTCGAAGCGACGTCGAATCGTATCTATTTGTGGTGGCCGAATTTTGCTATTCAAAAGGCTTTTTAATGGCTGCATCGATTGACATGCAGTTTTCGCCAAAAAATTCTTTAAGATATTCTCCAGATCATGACGCCTTTCCTTTTTTCAGTTTTGAGACAGTTTTGCTGCAAAAAGCTATATTTCTTTATTTTGCCGATCGCTATTGTAGGCCGACGCTTCTCTCTCTGTAATTTTAGAAAATCCGGTGCGGAAGTGATATTTGGCGAGGCGCATTTTGTTTTGAGAGTATAGATCTAGATCTAGACCAAATTTTTTGCATCTCTCAAGATTTATTGCTCCATTCAAGTAGAGTGTAAATATCGTTGATGTTAATGGACCGATCATTCCTTTCACCGAAAGGGGACCCAGCTAGTTTTCTTATATTATGTGACAAGCCCAGATCTAACTTCCGCCGTTCACAGCGCCGCCGAATGGGGTTTTTTTTTATTATATAAGATAAGCCCAGATTTAACTTCGCTATTCACAGCGCCGTCGAATAGTTTTTTTCTTATATTGTGATAGTCCAGATCTAACTTGCGCTGTTCAACGCCAGTCACTGAGCGCGCGTGTGTTGTTGTCGCGTGCGCGCAGACAGTGCAATGTGTTGACATCACATCACCGTTCATAGCGTTTCGAATTTCGAGTAGGGTTATACGTGGTGCCCACTACGGCTGGATCGGGCCGATCGCCCGACTCGATCGCCTGAAACTGAAAACTTTGAGGCGATCGAGTCGGGCGATCGGCCCCGTCGGCCGATCCCGTCCATAGTGAGCACCCCGTATTAGGGGAGCTCATTGCGTGCGACAGCTAACTTCATGGAAAAAACATTCGCTGCGCTTCAAGAGTCAAGTGCCCTTGCTTGAGTTGTCCATAGTGTGACGAGTGAATATTGAATAGTAAGAGCTACTCTCTAAAGGATTGTTTTATAAATCTTGTAGGCTCCTCTTATCACTCTGTCTCGTAACCATCGAATAAAGAGTATTTGTGTATATCAATCTTAATTATTTTAGATATAATGTACTCCAATTTTTCTACGTTTGAGAAAAATGAGACGAAAATCCATTAGATTTATCTGCTAAAAAAAAGTCACGCGGCATTCGAATGGCTCTGCCACGCTTCGAATAGCTGTGAATAGTGTAAAAATCATGAATATCGAATAGAAAAGTCGAATGGGCACAGCTCTAGTATCTACCCCCTTCCCAACCCCCCCCCCCCCCCTCCCTTTCCCCCCTTCCTACTTTCTGCTAGAGTCCCATACGAATTATTATTTTTCTTACAGGCATCTGTGGGGTAGCGGTTAGGCGCTTCGCTGTCGCACATAGGAGACCCGAGTTCGATTCTTGAATGAGAAGAACATTTTATTTCTATCGAGCATCTTCGTCTTTCTGCTGGAATGCATTCCCTCTCAGCTCGGGTTGACAGGCATGGTCGGAAGGCCGCCTCCTAAGTTATCTAAATTGTGTCGATGGGGGCGTAAAGACACCTACATTTGAAATTGTATTTGATTTATTTTACTTGAGATTGAGACTGACGGAAGACTAAAACAGAAAGCAAAAGAAAGAAGATACAGACACAAAGAATGACGCTGACAAATGGGTCAGAAAGACGGACAGAAAGAAAGGGAAATCATTCATGAATGAATTTTTGTTTTGGCGATACAAGATAAATGATGACAGTGATCAAGCCAGACAAGAACGTTTGTGGGCCACAAGACCTGCAATGGGTCTAGAATCTAGAATATCTTCCTCATGTAACACTCAGTGCCCTTTGAGGGATCGACAAGCCCGTCAACACGATATCTTCCAGAAAAGCCATGTCGTTCCCTCTACTTGGGTCAAGATAGCACATGCTGTTCGCTTTAGGTTCCTGCAAAGCATGCTTTTTACAACCTGCTCTAAAAATCGAACTATTTCCTGGGTGCACGCAGTTCCTTTTCTGACCTCTTCGTCGATTTGTATTTGTGCATTCTTCTTCACCCGTTTCTCCCTGATAATCCTTCTCCTGGCTCTTTGCCTGTTGGTGATAACGGTTGAGCACGTGAGCAGTCGCCGAGGCAACAAGCTCGCCATTGGCCGTAACGAGAGTGACCAGATACACCAGACGAGGCAACTGGTCAGTGCTCCTGGGAATGACGTCAATCACAAAGTTAATGAAGACGGTCATGGAGACGAAGATGGAGACCACGTAAGAGATCTTCTCCTCGGACTCGGCGGGCACCCAGAAGACAATGAGCGTCATGTAGGACATGAAGATGAGGGGCACCACAATGGTCACAATGAAGAAGATGCTGCGTCTTTTGATGGTGAAACAGCACTCCGCGTGATTGCCAAAACCTTGACGCTGGGCGAAAAAAGGGGGGAGGGGATGGAAAATGAAAATAATTTTTTTTAAATTTAGATATACGCAGGTAGAACATTTTTTAGATCTGGCATAAATTTTTCTGCCGACTAATAAGGCAAAAAAATCAAACAGGCCAATGGGGGCCAGTTTTACGCTGGGCGTGTAAGCCGCCAATGCACGTGTGCCTGAACGATAATCATAGATACATTATCAACGCAGCTGTACTGACAAGAGGGAATACACCGAAAAAGAAGTAAAACATATAAACATAGATAAACTAGCTACATATATCACCGTTTTTCTTCCCTCTTAGCAGAGAAATAAAGAAGCTCTCTGAAAGTTCCATAACATCAAACGCAATATGGTTTGCAGTTAAAAAGCATATAGCCGGCCAGTGGCGGTGGGGGAATCAAAATTTGTGCGCAGCTTACGTTGCATTTATTTTTACCATCAAATAGCAAACAATAAATACAAAACAGTGGTGGTTTTTCTGTACTCATGGTGAGCCACGGACATTTTGAGAACCCCTGACAAGACAGAAGTCATATTTGTCCTACATCTCTTTATTCTAACTAAAATCTTCACGACTGATAAATCGCAGCTGCACAAACATAAATGTACACACTAAGCCTCGCAAACATGAAAACTCACAACAGCCTGCAACTGGGTTCGGCCTTATTGTCACAGAATGTAGAATTTAAAGCAGCAAAACATTATCCCATACGGGAATCCAATGAGCGCGTAAATACGAGGGCTGTCCCACGGAAAACCGGAAAAAGTCCATAAAAGTAACAATCTTTGTCCAATTATAATAAAAATGCAACACATCATACCTCAACATGTGCTTTATTTCTCAATGTAATCCCCATCCCGCTGGACGTATTTTTCTCATCGCTGGATCATGGAGAAGATACCCTCCATGTATAATTTTACGTCAAGGGATTTCAACCAATCTTTCACAGCTTCCACGAGGTCTTCGTCGTCAGTGAATCGTTGTCCAAAAATATGGCGTTTCATTGGCCCCAAAAGGTGATAATCTGACGGGGTAAAGTCAGGACTATGAGGGGGGTGTGTTAAAACTTCCCAGCCGAACCTTTGGATCCAGTCTGTCGTAGCGTTTGCGGTGGGTGGCGCTACGTTGTCATGCTGCAAAATGACCCCGCTGGACAACTGGCCTCGTCTTTTTTGGCGCACAACCGCTCTCAACTTACCAAGAGTCTGGCAGTGTCTGTTAGCATTAACAGTTTGTCCTGGTTCCAGAATGTCAAAAAGCAGAACACCCTTAGCATCCCAGAAAACCGTGGCTATGAGTTTCTTCACCGATGGCTGAACTTTTAAACTTTTTCGAGAAAGGTGAAGACGTGTGCTTCCAAACCATTGAATCCCTCTTCGCCTCAAGGGTTTGTGGTGTATCCAAGTCTCATCACCTGTAATAATGTTTCTCATGAACGCTTCATTGTATTGTTGGAGGTCTCCAGATGCGTTCATGACTCCCATGACAGCTTGGCGACAACGATTCAACAAAGTCTGAGACACTTCAACACGTTGCGTCTTGTGGTCAGCTGTCAGCTCTTTTGGGACCCATCGAGCAGAGACCTTTCGATAGTGCAGCTCATCAAACACTATCCTATGGACAGTCGACTTTGAAATGTTTAGCGACTCGGAAATTTCGCGATTTTTTAGGCGCCTGTCTGTTTGAATGAGTATGTTAACGCGACTCTTGTTGTCCTCAGTCTTGGCACAAAAACAAGGTCCTGCGTGAATTTGTCATTGACATCCGTATGCCCGGCTTTGAATTTACTACACCACTCATATACCTGTGACTTTGCCATATCTTTCTCCCCGTAAACTGACATTATTTCAGTGTGTATTTCTATAGGTTTGAGACCTTTTGTGGTCAGAAACCGAATGATAGACCTCACTTCTACCCTTGACCAATTTTCCAAGGGGGTAGCCATCTTTGGAGAACTGCTGTGTTCGTTGGGTTTGTGCGATGCTCATGGTGCTCAATCAGAATTTTCCTAAATGATTGTTTTACAAATATGCGTTTACAGAATGTGATAATATTGAATAGTTTTCAAATTACAGCCCAATTCCGGTTTTCCGTGGGACAGCCCTCGTAATTACTATGTCACGGGGGAAAGTGTGTCGTTAACTTTATACAAAATACTTCAAATCTCCGGAAAATGGAAGCATTCTCAGCATTACCCGCTTCTCACGCACATTTTGCATACGTATGTGGCCTACGTCACAATTCACCAATGACAATTTTTGGCCGTAAAACGTAGGCTCAAGTATAATTACGAACTCCTGATAAATGACAGTGAATGTGTAAAGAATTCCTGCTTATACTTAATAACTAGTCTGGTGAGAAGCAGCATAATGGTGAGGAGGAATCATAGTCGGATACTGCGATAGGAAAGGGCCTTGGTTTGATGCCGTAATTCTTGGTTTTATTTGATACTGGTAAATATGTGCGATTCTCCCCACAATCCTCATAGATTACCACAAACAACTCTCTAATCTATGAAGACCACGCCTACAAGCGCCTGAGAAATACACACCAACATAGAACCACTGGACCTCAGAAGAAAGAATGCTACACTCGAAACCTACGAAAGATTTGTGCGGGTAAAAGACACGAACGAAAACAAAAAAATGGCAGATGAGTGGGAACCAAGAACACGCACCCAGTAGACCTCCTTCATACGAGAAGCAACAAAACTACTTGAGGAGTTTGACCCACCCGAGAACAGAGAACCAATCACCAACATCAGCAGCGAACCTCCATATTGGCAAGCACCAGAAATCACAATGAGGACGAGACTTCTAGACCCTTCTTGTGACAAGACCACACCAGAAGAAATCCTCAGAACTAGTGCCCTGGAGACAGTGGACTCGTATGCTGAAACTCCAGTTCGTGCATGCACAGATGGGTCAGCAACAAACGCTACACGGAACGCTGGACACGGATCCATTATCAAGTATCGAAACAACCTTGGAGAGAAGAAGCAGACCCAACTATTTGGCCCATGTGGACCATACAGCTCCAACTATGACGCAGAGGGGACGGGAACATTCTCAGCTTTGTAAAACAGATGGGCACTTCCTATGGCGTCCGGGTCACACTGCAGTGGGTGCCTGGCCATTCTGGAGTACCAGGGAATGAGACTGCAGACCAGCTATCAAAGACTGGAGTAAGCCTTCCCCAGACAGACACAGCCGCCTCTTTACAGACCAGCAAAGGGATCATCCAAGCCAAAAGCAGAGACGAAAGGCTAAACAGATGGGCCAACGCAGAAACAGAAAGATCTCTCTTCGGGTACATGGACAAACCCAACCCCAAAGACCCTTCGAATCTCTTATGTAGAGCCGATCAGACTTTGATCTTCAGAGCCCGCACAGGACACTTACACACCAACAAGCACATAAACAGAATTAACCCCATGTGGGAACCCCATTGCAGACACTGTGACTACCACCAGGAGGCCGTTGAACATCTCATTCACTGCCCAAACCTGGCAGTTCTTCGACGAAGGCTCCTACACATACCTACAGACTTACAAAGCCTGCTGTGCTCTGGCGTTGACCAGATGACAAGGACATGTGGTTACCTAAGGGAGGCATTGCGCTGCCAAGAGCGAAATGCTCGCAGCTAAAGGGATTTGAAAACAACAACAACATAACACTTTTAAAATAGAACGCTTGCCTCAGTCAACCTAATGACTTGAGCAAAGGTGAAAATGTCTGAATAATAATTAATTGCATTTTTGTATACGAAACAAAAACAAGTCAAATTGATGGTACAAATCAAGTAACAAGCATTAATTTCATCTTATCTATGACAGACACCTTAAAAATGACCTTATGCAATTGTGATTTGATTGTGACAAAGGTAAACCTGGAGAGAAAAAGCAGTGCTTAAGTTTTGAGTTGAGAGTTTTGGTCATCCTGATTAAGAAAGTTGCTCAAACGCCATGCTCAAAGAACCTCCACAGACAGACGATGTTTGAAAACACAAATTGAACTGAGGTTTGGGATATAGCTCCTTCAACTTGTATTTGTTTGATTAGGTTTTTTGTGACGTTTAACGCCAATCTGGACTACTGAACACATAACAGAACTTCGGAAAAGTATGTACTCCAATCAGATTCAATTCTTGAGCCTCCTCTTATTGTTTAATCCCGAAATCAACTGCGCTACGGCTGTAAGTGCTGTCAACTGACCTCATTCTCAAAGTGTTAGTGAAAATCATTCTGTTTCACGATTTTCTTATCCTCTGTGCCCTGGTCGATATTTAAAAACACGGGGCGCTGAACGTAAGAGCGCCCACGTCAGTGTTGGTGGTTGGTGGGTGCTGCAGTGTGGTTTTCTCCCTCTTTCCTATTAAACTCTATTATCCTTATCTCTTCTCCTTTTCTTTGTGTGTTACACCACTAATCATTGGCACCTATATGACTCATTTGTGTTGCAAGTGCCGTAAAACTCTTACCAAAAATTGAAACTCGCCAGTCACTATCTACGATATTCAGTATCGAGGCAGAGTATTGGAAAGGCTCCTAAACAACAAAATGGTTCATGCCGTTACAAAAGCGTCCGCGTCCGCGTAAATTCTCAGGTGGCCCTACTGTTGCTATTTTGGCTTTCTTTCATTTCTCGAGAAGAAAAGAAGCGCATCTTTCAGTTTGAAAAACAATGTCAAGAAAAGTAGCATACCGTCGGTAGCCTGATGAAATCGTGAATTCCACACGAAGCAAATTTTACAGTGACAGGAGAGGTGAAAAAAACACATTTTCTCCGTCATTTGGCGTTCGAGACATAAACTAAATGGATAAATGTAGTCCAGTAACTTTAATAGATAATGGTAAAGTACATTTTTTTAACCGCTGATGGTCATTTTTTTTTCAAAAAGTGTGGGAATCACGATTTTCATTTTCGAATCTCGCTTGATTTCATCAGTAGGCTTTATGAAACGCCATGTATTCACAGCTACTAGGCAGTGTGTTTTCTCTCTTTAGAGGCCCTGGTACGTTTAAGAATACATGTTGTAAAAAAGATTTTAAAAGACTAATTTAAACCAGAGTATGAAATTAACAGACTGAGTGAAACAGATGGCTATTCAATTCTTTATTTTACCACTATAAACATCTGTCATTCTTACATGAGTGGGCTATGGTATATAATTAATGAAATCATACTCCTTCATTCTCTCTCTCTCTCTCTCTCTCTCTCTCTCTCTC